>NW_022701694.1:0-1000 GCF_011630105.1 Anneissia japonica | reverse complement strand
GTTATTTTGTCCTTCAACAGGATGCGAAATTCAACACGTTCTTGCATTTTGTGATTTGTTTGTTTTGGTTTGGTTTTGGTTTTCAAGTCCTTTACTTATATATGTTACTTCGATCACACGTCATCGGATCTTATACAATAACGGAAATCATCTTCTTCTTCTTCTTCTCCTCCTCCTTTTTCTCGTTGCTATCGTGGTGGTGGTGGTCGTCGTCGACGACGACTTTGAGTCTCCTCAGCGCGTACGCCAGCAGCACCCCGTTGCCGAAACCGACGGCGGCCAGGAAGCAGTAGTGCACGACGACCGGAACGGAATCTGGCCCGAATTCGATGGGGACGTTGATTATTGCAAATTTGATGATAATCAGCGGTAGCAGACAGTTGCAGACGAACGTTACTACAAAATTACAAACGCGACTTTTCGCTATTTTCAACGTGCACATGTAATCCATCGGAAACCCGGTTCGCATAACCGCGGCCAAAATGCCAACTCCACGCATATCGGGGAATCTCAACGTCAGAGCGAACGTCGTGAAGCACAACACGTCCACGATCCGGTTTATCGGTCTCACAATCGGGTCAGATGTTCCCAATCCACTAAGAAGCAGCAAAACGTAATTGCTCAGCAGACACGAGAACATCAACTCCATCATCCATTCGTCTACCGTCCGATCGTCCTCCTCTTCGGTAATTCGCAAAGCTCCGGCCATCGCCGATATGATTATGACGCCGACCGAGGTCAGTAAACTGACGGCGCTGTCGACCACAATGTGTCTCGTGTCTATCGTGTATATACTCGAATATCGTTTTCCCAAATGAAGTTCCAACATTCGGAAAAACAGCATAATGCCGAAACCGTTTAAGGTAAACGTTACCGTCGCGCAGTAGATCGGAAGAGGTACGTCCAAGTTAGTCATCTCTCTGGTCTCTTTCTTCCTTCCTTCCTTCTTTCCTTCTTCCTCCTCTCTTTGATTATATAAATTTAATGAAAAATAAAAGAC
>NW_022701693.1:0-1950 GCF_011630105.1 Anneissia japonica | reverse complement strand
TAGAGCTGCTAACGGCGCCGTTTTCCACCTGCAAAGTGTAGCCTTTTTTTTTTTTTGTAGCAGTTGCCCATTGCACGATGTCTTAAAATACACATACAATTTATGGTAAAATACAAGCTAACATACAAAATAAAACAAAGGTAACCAAAAGAAAAAAAAAATCTTTCCTAATTTAATTGAAGGAAGGCCTATATTGAATGAATTTGGTTTTGAACGTGGAAATACTGTTATCATTTATTTCATTTTATAGCAATATTTGTATCGTTACCTGTAATAGAATTATAGTGATAGGAGTGTCAAGGAATAAAACCCATTTTTTTGGTAGCATTGACTCAGACATAGTGCACAGAGAATAGGTCAGTGTTAAGTGAAATTGTTCATGAATTTTCAAAGGAAAATAAAGAAAAAGAGGACAAGTAAAAATCAAGTTTCAACATTTAAAAAGAAAAACCATATCAAACATGCCTCATCAAGTGTGGAATGTTAAGAGATAAATATGAGTACCAGCATTGTTATAATCAGGCTTGTAGCCAGCTTCAGCCAAGGGTTGGGGGTTCAGGGTATGGGGTACAGGGGCCCGCCAAAGGGCCCCGGTGGGTCAAGGGCGAGGCCCCAGAAGTCGGAGCTTTTTTGCACTTTTAAAGCGTGTATATGGCATATATTTAAATAGTTCTTGCAGTTTAAAATGAAATAAATTTTTGTGATTATCCAATGCAAGGGAGTAAAAGTTCTACGTAGTATGCAAGGCTTCTAAAGTAATAATGATCACTTCTTTTTAACAAAAGATTTCAAGACAATTGTCAACAACGCACAGTAAAAACACTGAAATTAAGTAAATTTTAATATTTATTGTAAAAGTAGAATTTTTTTTTCTGCTAGAAATCAATCTTACAAATACTCTAATACTACTATACAATAATAGTACTGTAATTGCTTAGGCTTTAGTCACAAGGGGTTTGCTTGTCAAAGGGGGTTCGCTGAAAAAGTGGGTTCGGGCGAACCCCCAGGAATCCCCTAGCTATGGGCCTGATAATTAATACGAGATAATTTGCGATTACAAACTCTCTGCCTATCAAGCCATATCTATATGGGTGTAATGTTACCAGCTATAAGTATCAGGTGAAATGTAGCCGAGCGGTAAAGATGTACGTATTATGTGTAAATTTAATCGAAAGTATGGGGTTCAAATCTCGATCTTGTTTCTTTATTTTTTTTTATTATTATTTTGTTATTTTTATTATTAGTTCATCTATAGAATAGTTTTTTTCACATTTTATTATTTTTCACAATTTTTAGCAGATTTAAAACATTTTAAAATCTGCATCTTCTCCAATCCATCCGCCAAATGAGGCCTAGCATATGCCTCAAGAACCAAGCCCATCAGTCGGGCTTACACTCCGAACTGCTTCCAGTCCGCCGGCCAGAATTTGACACATGTTCGGCCCGCGGTCGATCCGCTCAAGTCAGTTTGGCCTAGCCAAATGACTTGCTCGAATGATCTGCTCAAGTTGGCTCTGTCAGTTAAGACCTAAAACTACAGGGGCGGATTTAGGGGGGGGCCGGCCCGGCCCCGGCCCCCCCTTTCGGAAGGTAAAGAAAAGAAAAAAAAAAGGAAAAAAGAAAGAAAAAGAAAAAAATGATAGCCCACAACGCCTCAAATGTTATTTTCGGGCGTCTAGAACACAAAAATTTCTCGGGGGCATGCCCCCGGATCCCCTAGGACATTGTTGTCTCGATCGGCCCAAATTTCGGCCCCCCTTTCGACCCCCCCTTTTGGACATCTCTGGATCCGCCCCTGAACTATATAAATGAATAACATTCTAAAATCTACATCTTATTTCTGATGAGCACCAAATTCAAGGAGGGCCGAGATACATGTAATAACGTCAGTGTGTGAAAGTTTGAGGTTAAACGGTCAAATAGGACAAACACACAGACAGAAGACAGACA
>NW_022701692.1:712-1093 GCF_011630105.1 Anneissia japonica | reverse complement strand
GCACCAACGGAAAGGTCGAGAGACTGGTGACGTAACCTTCGTTCTGCCTGCTGGCCATCTCGGCGTTCACGCCGTCGAACGAGGAGGCGTGCATATACGGGATGCTGTGCCTGACGTGCTGCGTGACGCGCACCGCCTCGTCGTACGCGTCGAAAGCTGGCATCAGCGACGAGATCTCGAGGCGCTGTTCCTGGGCGAACGCGATACCCGGCACGGAGGACCTGAAGCTGACGCTGGGAGCGTCAAAGTCGAACCACGTCAACCGCGCCAGGTGGGAGCCGGCGTTCGCCAGGGCGAACGCCAACTTCTTGTCGTCGGCGACCTCCGGCACAGCGAACGAGAACGCTATCGCCGGATACGCAGCTGCGAACAGTCTGACCG
>NW_022701692.1:0-704 GCF_011630105.1 Anneissia japonica | reverse complement strand
GTCCGTGTCGCATCGCGATCCCAGAGACGAGTAGCCGTCGTGCTCCGGAACCGGAAATCTTGGAATCCACCTCCTCAGGTAGGCGACGAACTTCCTCTTCCTGTTGCTGTCCACGCGTTTCTCCAACTGTTCCAGGAAGGAATCCACACCCTCCACGGCTCGCGGGATCGTCCGCGGACGATGCGGGTACAGCGGTGCCAACGACTTGAGGAGATCTCCTCCGGTCAACTCCTCGTCTCCTCGCTGCCAGTCGGCGCACAGACATCCGACGACGGCGTCGAAATCTTCGAACAGAATCAGTCTCTTTCCAATCTCCTTGTACAGTGTGGCTCGGAGTCTCGGCAGATTTCGATGCGCAGACCGTCGAGAAGATCGTGACGTTCCAGTCCCAATCTTTGCGCTTCCAAAGACAGTGTCGTCTCCAATTTTCGTCTCGAGACGTCGCTTAGGAATTGCTCGAGCGCTTCCTCGACTGTCTTCTCCGACGGAGAACCTTTCGCCTCGTTCAAGAAGCACTGCAGCTTCACTGCTTCGAACGAGTAAGGCGCGCGTCTGCCGCTGACGAACGCCGCCAAGTCCCACAACAGTGTCGAACGGATGCTCGGTCGCGCTCCGGAGTATGACGAAGAAGAAGACGACAAAGACGAGGAAGGGAAGCTGCTGGCCACCTCCTTGGCAACGGAGACGACGGACGACGGTGTCTT
>NW_022701691.1:546-756 GCF_011630105.1 Anneissia japonica | reverse complement strand
TTTCGGAAAAGTACTCGAAATATGGCGGAAAGTCAAATATTTGCACTAAGTGCTCAACTCGGCGAAATAAGCACTTTTGTGCAAAAAGTGACAATGTTAAAAAGTTGAGTCAAAATGTAATTTTTTTTTTGTTAGGCACGGTGAGATAGCCTGAAAAAAAGACTACTCCATTAAAAGTTTGAAGTTTTTCGGAAAAGTACTCGAAATATG
>NW_022701691.1:0-480 GCF_011630105.1 Anneissia japonica | reverse complement strand
GTGATAATGTTAAAAAGTTGAGTCAAAATGCAATTTTTTTTTGTTAGGAACGGTGAGATAGCCTGAAACAAAGACTATTCCATTAAAAGTTTGAAGTTTTTCGAAAAAGTACTCGAAATATGGCGGAAAGTCAAAAATTTGCACAAAGTGCTCAACTCGGCGAGATAAGCACTTTTGTGCAAAAAGTGACAATGTTAAAAAGTTGAGTCAAATTGTTATTTTTTTTTGTTAGGCACGGTGAGATAGCCTGAAACAAAGACTATTCCATTGAAATTTTGAAGTTTTTCGGAAAAGTACTCGAAATATGGCGGAAAGTCAAAAATTTGCACTAAGTGCTTAACTCGGCGAGATAAGCACTTTTGTGCAAAAAGTGACAATGTTAAAAAGTTGAGTCAAAATGCAATTTTTTTTTGTCAGGCACGGTGAGATAGCCTGAAACAAAGACTATTCCATTAAAAGTTTTAAGTTTTTCGGAAAAGT
>NW_022701690.1:0-989 GCF_011630105.1 Anneissia japonica | reverse complement strand
GTATATTTGATATTTTTTAAGTTGAAAAAGTAATAATTTTGCCCTTTATATAGAATTATGCAATTTTTTTACGTTTAAAGGGGCTGGACTTGATTAGTGTTTACACAATTTTCTAGCTCCTTCCTATGTTGGTTTATGTATTTATTTGAATTTTATATTACTTATACTTATTTGAAAATAAAGTTGAAGTTGAAGTTGAAGAATTACAAAATATAATTAAAAAACATTTTCAAACGAGAAGCCAAGAGGCAGAGAAAAATACTCCATTATCATCTGACTTAGTCCTAGTCCTTAATAATAGATAACAGACTGAGTCATCTTCCAGGGACCGGTATATAAAATTCGTTTTCAATTCTCGATGTTTGACAAGATTTGCCATACTTTTTTAAAATTTTGCAAGGTGAGTTATTCTAACTTTTAATAGTGGAATTAAAAATGTTGAATAAGCTATTATTTTTTAATTAATTGAATGATCAATTTATTGATTGGATTTGATTCATCGACATAGCCCACACTGAGTTTCAACTAGCTATCAAAGAAGTCCTACACATAAAATGGGAGAATTCGGGGGTAGGGGTGGTGAAAATGGGGCCGATGAAGATAATACAACCATAGGGGGATCCGGGGGCATGTCCCCACTAAATTGCTGTGTTTAGTGTCCCCACTAAATTGCTCCGAAATAAAGAGGCTTTTGGGGCGATCATTTTTCTTCTTTTTCTTTCTTCCTTTTTTCTTTTTCTTTTTTATACCTTCAGAAGAAGCGAGGGCCGGGAGTGGCCGGGGCCGGGCCCTTGCCCTTACATCCGCCCTGACATACGTTGAGAGCAGCGTTTTCTGTTTATTTCTTCCTTTTTTGTTGAATTGATAATAGTTAATGTTTTAACCGAAACATGTCTTCAAAATTAAAAGTTACTGCTATAGTTATACGCTGTCTGGCATTCTTTATTTGGGATCGTCGTTTTGGCAATCTGTTGATTTTCAAAGAGAAG
>NW_022701689.1:0-948 GCF_011630105.1 Anneissia japonica | reverse complement strand
TATTAAAATGTGATTGAATGATCGAAAAATACTACACAAAGAAGCAAGAATCCACAAAATTTTTATTGATCGAATATCAGTTTTATATTTCTATGGCTATGGCCTAGCCTTGTTTTTGAAGACACAAGTATCATTAAGAATTTAACGATTTTTGCGCACCAATATTTTTCGCGATCATCGTTTTATCACAGAAATTGCGAAGATTAAGGCACGCAAAAATAAAGGGCTATATATACAGTATTCTTTTGTAAATACTTTGTTATTTTAAAAAAACAAATTTACTTTAATTGAATTGAAGGGAAAAGTGTGAACCCAGGGTGTGAAAGAATTTGGATACCTTGCAGTGCTTTGGGTTGGGAGCGATTTTGTGTCAAGCATTAGTTGAAACCAATGCTAGTTCAGCCTACAAATTTCTTAACCATACCTTGGCTTGATTTGTCTGTAGTCTGAATGGAGCCTACAGTGAGCAGTCTACTGTAGTGCAAATATATATTATATACTTACAATAATTCAATTCTTATTACAGGATGTGCTTTACAACTTTGAAAATAGACTTTAAAATTCTTACCAAACAAGCCATCCAGAAGTCAAGTGTAGGATAATAGCCAGACCTGAAGTCTAAAGTACAAATGCAATTCCCTTTTTTTTTTTTTTTTTTTTTGACATACCAGATTGAACGAACTAAAAACAACTACTGTATGGCTATGTTCTCACATGGCAGCTACAGTAACGGTTAGCAGGATCTGGATCCTGCTAACCGTTAGCGGCCGTGTGTCCATGCAAGAAAATCCCGATCCGGATTCCAAGAACATGTGGCAAAGACAAGCCAAACCAGTCACTAGTCGTAAAAATCGATTTTGAGTTATTAATACAGGGTTAAAGGGTAAAATAAGAGCTATAAAATGGTAAAAAAAATCGTTCAAATCCGACATTTCCTTCTGAAGTTAC
>NW_022701688.1:0-1082 GCF_011630105.1 Anneissia japonica | reverse complement strand
ATGCTCTCAGAAGATGTTGCGGGTATTCTCATTCGCTTCCATGTGATCACTGCCAGTGACCACACATCAGGGTTATTTGGGTATGGAAAAAAGCGATTGTTGAAGCTGAAGATCGAATGGAAGCTGCTATGTGAGTGGATAACATTCTGGCGTTAAAAGACAAAGACAAAGTCACATTAAAAATACAATTTTGACCAATAAGAGCCAAATTTTGTAAACCTGTTACCTTCTGAGATGCACTATGTGTAGATTTTACTTACATAAAATTTAAACATTCTATACTCATGAGCTGAAAATCAGCAGCACCCTTGGATTTGAAGGTAAACTAATCGGACAACAAATATAACATGTTCGCTGACGACACTATCATTTTGTTATTAAAGGAAAATTACTCTATAAAATTAACTCTAAACTTTCACATGACTTAGAAATATTCACACTAATTCTTAATATTTACAAAACTGAGGATATGCTAATTGTCACACCTCAGTGGCTTTCTAACAAAACACTTGACATTACTATATCGAATCAAAAAAATTAAGCAAATCACTATGCACACACATCTAGGAATGCATATCGACAACAAGTTTACTGGGCAACCTCGCACACGTAAAATCTCTTCACAACTTGCACTTCATAACTTCATTTGGCGTTTTAATAATGATGGCATCATGGGGCGGATCCATGGATGTCCAAAAAAGAGGGGGGTGGCGAAAGTTGGGCCAATCGAGACAACACCATCCTAGGGGGTCCGGGGGCATGCCCCGTGAAATTTCTGTGTTCTAGACGCCTGAAAATAACATTCTGGACTATAATTTCTTTCTTTTTCTTTTTTTTTTCTTTTTTTTTTACCTCCGAAAAAAAGGGCGGGCCGCCCCTCCCCCTAAATCCGCCCCTGGGCATTATATATAAGTTTCGATAAAGCAAGTGTTTTAAATATAAGCACCTATGCCTTACATCACTTTATTACTAGAGGAGGAACTGTTGCCAAGTGGTTCCGGTAAAAGATGAATAAATTTAATCATGCAAATAACCCCCTCTATGTGAACATATTTCAATTCATTCGCTTGCTTTTGTATTCC
>NW_022701687.1:0-503 GCF_011630105.1 Anneissia japonica | reverse complement strand
GATTTTATTTTCGACTACTGCAGTTTCATGCAATGTGCAATCGTCAGGTCTGTGTTATTGAGCAGAAAGGATGGTATATATATATACGTGTTGTGGAATTTCAGATGGGAGGAAATGTTTTCATTAGGAACAGGTATATTATAAGTGATGGGCGTGAGGTTTGTAGGAAGTGGGCGTGGAAATTAACAGTTCTTGAGCAAGTATTTGTTGCGGTGACGACAGGCGGAGATCAACTCAGATCGTTTGTTTAATGTTTTGTTACGGTCGGATGCGATGATGTAATACTTTTCTGTTAGACATAGGTTGCAGCGTTTAGTGATATTGTTATATGGGGGTGCTCGTTTTATTATGTTCCATTTAATGGTGAAGGGGGTGCTGCTTTCTTTCAGTTCCCATATATATTTTGACAGTCTCGTGCTGTTCTGATGCTTGCGATGATTAAAGGAGTGCTTGTGTGTGGTGTATCTGCATTTGAAGGTGTTCTCCATTAATCCAATGTACTG
>NW_022701686.1:0-818 GCF_011630105.1 Anneissia japonica | reverse complement strand
ATGAATCATGCAGATCGGGAATCAAACCTAGGTGGTGGGATCAACATTCCTCCCCCGGGAAAATTTAGATTTCTAGATGGCTGGAAATGACCTTTCTCGACTTTTGAGCTGGGTGTCTAATGACTTTGTTCTTCAAAATTCAAGGTTTCCCCCTCTTGAAAACGGTAACATTACAGTAAATAGGCCTGTTATGTGTGTATACCTTAAGAAAATGAGTAGTTGCATATCGTATTCTTTTTTCAATGAATCGATAAGCTGAAAAGAAAAGGGGGGTCCATCCTAGGTGGCGGAAAATGAGCTTTTCCCCGACTCCCGAGGTGTCTTACTTAGTTTTTCTTAGTTTTTCCAAAAATTTGTAGTTGCATACGAATTTTCCATGAATCGATGAATCCCAAAAAGGATGAGGGTCCTCCCCCGGGAAAATTTTGATTCCTAGAAGGCGGGAAATGAGCTTTCCCGACTTCTGGGGTGTCTTTTAATTATTTTAAGTTCTTCAAAATTCAAGATTTTTCCCTCTTGAAAACGGTCAGGTAATTTTTTTTATCATTGTTATTCAGTAAATAGGCCTTATGTGTGTATACACACATAAAAAAAAAAAAAATGTGTAGTTGCATACGAATTTTTCATGAATCGATGAATCCCAAAAAGGAGGGTGTCCGGGGTTTCTCCCCCGGGAAAATTTTGATTCCTAGAAGGCGGGAAATGAGTTTTCCCGACTTCTGAGGTGTCTTTTAATTACTTTAAATTCTTCAAAAGTATCTTTTAGTGACTTTAAAAGTTCTTCAAAATTCAAGGTTTTCCTCTCTTCAAAACGGTCA
>NW_022701685.1:0-2485 GCF_011630105.1 Anneissia japonica | reverse complement strand
GCCACATAATGCAAAACTATTTAAAATTAAAACGGAACAGTACAGAAAATACGATCAGAATGACAAAATAAACTAAGCATCCACTGGAAGGAATCCAATATCTGCAGACGGATCCGTTTCGGCCTTTCAGGCCTCATCAGTGCAGCTAGGGTATAGACCCAAACGAAAAGTTCGACCAGCCTAGGTAGGGCCCAAACTAGTCCCACGACCACTAATGATTACAGAGCTTTCAAAATGTATACATTATTAAAGAATCTCTATTGAGATCCAGCGGGCCGCCACTGATGCACGGTAGAGATTGCATCTTTAGATCTCCGATCTTGTTCACAAATTCACGGACTAGTGCTGTCTCGTAAGAATTTTGTAGGACGCGTTAAGAGTGACAAAATATTCTCTGTATCTACTGGAAAGCGAGCCACATAGCTTGTATTCCACTATTTGCATTCACACCTGGGCTGTGTATATATATTGCCTTGGTTTGGCTCTGTAATCATTAGTGGTCGTGGGACTAGTTTGGGCCCTACCTAAGCTGGTCGAACGTTTCGTTTGGGTCTATACCCTAGCTGCACTGATGAGGCCTGAAAGGACGAAACGGATCCGTCTGCAGATATTGGGATTCCTTCCAGTGGATGCTTAGTTTATTTTGTCTTTCTGATCGGATTTTCATTCCAGATGATGACATAATTATTGTCGAAATATTGAATCCCGACACGATGGCGTGCATTTTGATACTTGTAGTATGTATTATACTATCGTATATTACAGTAATGCTTTTGTTAATTTTATCCAAGCATAAGCCCCCTGGATTTGATCTGCTGTCTGAAAATACATATGCAAGCAATGTTGACTCACCGCTATCTCCCAGCATACAGCGAGAAGAGTCAATAGAATTACCGTCGGATTGCCTTGATACTCCTACGAAAGATGGCCGAGTATGATTCCTTATTTTTATTTTTTATTTTTATTTTTTTACAAGGAAGCTTTTGATTTGTGCGACGATGTGAATCTAGAACAGAATCACTCATGCGTGACCGTTCTACGGTCTCTGCATACGTAGATTTGGCCAAATTGCGTTCAAGAATCTACTCGATGAGGTGATCTTAATATTCTCGCATGCGCAGGTGGCTTTTAGTGACGTTATTACGTTCTACGTCCTGCCATCGTTGTGGAATCAAAAGTTCCCTATTATTGCAGTAGACTCCCTCGTAGTATATCTTTTAACACTACGGCTAACTCCTATTCAGGAGACACACATATTCAGGGACACCCCTATTTATGGAACAATTTTTTCGTCCCAAGGGCAGGGGTCCCAAGTTGTAAGGATTCGTTTTTTGGGAAATCTGGTTAAATGAGCTTTCTTAGCATATTTAAATATATTTTGCTGCGCATGGTGATACCAATGACTTCCGTAAGGCAATTCATAATACTGTAAAGTAGTAAAAACTTGCAAATATTTTCCGGTAGATTCTTTCTTACTTGCGGAAGTGCGGGAGGCTGTCCCAATATTTCCGGGAGACTCCCGCGACTTCCAGACGACTTGGAACCCCTGCGAAGGTGTCCCCTTGATAGGGGTTCTAGTGTATTTATTTAGGCATAAGGGCCAAGGATTGCAATTTATTTAAGTCTACACTATCAAATTTAATGTAACAAATTTGTGTGATGTGCCCATATAGGGTCATAGTGATGTCATACTATCCACAAATATGGGCATATTACTGATATAAAACCTGATAGTGTTAACGTTTATAATTAATTAATGCATTACTCTTTTCTCTCAATAATAAGCATGGGCTAGCTACTCTTGATATCCCCAAGCCATGTATACAGCGAGAAGCTCTGCAATTGAGTAGTCAGTGCCAAGACCAAAGCTGCTGTCAACCGCAATGTCGTAAGGTAAAAAATCTTTTTAGGTAAAAGATTGAAAGAGTGCTTGAATATACACTATAGGAATATTAAAAACTAACAAATAATGTAACAAAATATTACCTTTTATCAGTTTGCATGACATTTATATACAGTATAATCCATTTAACAAATAACACAAGTTAAAACAGGGGCAGATCCAGAATTTTCCAAATGGGGGTGGGGGGAACAGCAGTCTCAGAATAGGTAAGTGGGTAGCACATAACTTTGATTTGCATTAAAAAAATTTTTAATTTAATGGCAAAACTGGGGGGACGTGGCCCCCCCCCTGTAAAACTATTGGAAGTTACAGTACATGAGGCTTGCCATGCCAATACTAACATCAGTCACCAAAACAAGAAGATTGACCTTTTAATATATTCATGTAATTTATCATAAACTTCAAAATGATAGGTCATTTACTGGAATCGACTGACTTTTCTGAGTAAAAGTATTGCAGCTTCTCTGTACACTAAATCAGAGCCATATATATAAAGAGTTGCGACATTCCGCTCCTTGGTTTACGAAAGTCACGTGGTACACACCGTCCATTTTGTTTCATAATATTCCCAATGAACACATG
>NW_022701684.1:0-694 GCF_011630105.1 Anneissia japonica | reverse complement strand
TCTCTGGCCACTTTATACCTAATATTCTTCGTAGAAACTTTCGTTGGAACACATCTATTTCATTATCTAACAATTTGGTCATTGTCCAGAGTTCGCTGTTGTATAGGCAGATACTGGTGACATATACATTGAAGACTCTTACTTTCAATTTGGTTGTTATTTTCTTATTTTGGAGTATACCACTTATTTTAGAGAATGTTGCTAGAGAGAGGTGTTTTCTGTTACTGATGTCTTCTCTTGTTCCCAACTTGCTGCCTAGAAATTTACAATTTCGCCAATCTTCATTTCCTTTCCTTTGTATGGTATACTCTTCCGTTTTGGATGCGTTTACCGTTAAGTTGTAGTCTCTAAATTGAGGTGGCAGTTCTTTCTTTATTTCGTTTACGTATTCTTGTGATGTAGATATCCATGAAATGTCGTCGGCATATTGAAGGCTCAATGTGAAATTGTATGTCTGATATTGTTGTTGTTGTTGTTCATATGTTTGTAATATGTATGCTAAGTATGTGGTGAAGAGGATAGGGCTAAGGCAATCTCCTTGTGGAACCCCAATATTTGATATAAGAGGGTCACCTAACTCCTTTGCTATCCTTACTTTAAGTTCTACTTGTTCTATTAATATTTTAATAAGGTTTAGTTCTTCAGGTTCTAGATTTTGTGATATAATCTCGATGAGTTTTTTCCTATTCACTCT
>NW_022701683.1:0-867 GCF_011630105.1 Anneissia japonica | reverse complement strand
TGGGGAAGGGGAGGGGGGGGGGGAACGAGGAACTTTAACAGATGGGGGGTTTAGGCCTATACCGGTACCACCTCAGCCCCACCATGGTTGTGGTTGAAGAAAATTTACGATTATGGCACCTCTAGATTTTTCTCCAATTTTTTTACAATTTTGACAAATTTTTACACTTCATCAATAAAAAATATACTGTTTGTTAATGCCAAGTAGAATCACCTTTACTGAAAGTGACAAACAAATACTCCACTTTTCCTTACCACCTCGCACTACACCGTGCCCGCTACATCATGTGCGCATGCCCAGGTCTAATTAGTTCACTAATTTTTTCTTCATTTATCGTGGTTTTGATGTAAAGTGCATGTGTCAGATAAATGCGCGTATATCAATCAGTCCGTATACGCGTGCTTCTCGTTCACTTAACGAGTCTAAATTGATACGAGATGGCAAATTCAATTTTTCACAATGCACTATTTAACAGCAATTCGCGGTAATCTTATATCGCTCCATTATTCATAACTCCAAAATATACTTACGATGAGAATACATCGATTTTTCATTTTCGTCACGAAGAAAAATATACGAGGGCAGATGGCCTTTTAACATGATTTCTAGTCATTGACCTTTATGATGGTTCTTTATATTCGTGTCGGAATGCAACTTTCAGATTCAGATTCGGATCCAATGTTGTCATTGAAAACATTAGAATCGAAATGAATTACACAATACAAAAATATTTTCATTTTCGTTCAAAAGTGCGTACGATAACTCTCACACGCACACATTTTGCAATACATCATTTCTGTTTTACCCTACCATAATTTTAAGTTCTTTTTGTTTGATTATATTTATCTGATTAAAGTAGACCTCCTA
>NW_022701682.1:0-625 GCF_011630105.1 Anneissia japonica | reverse complement strand
TATTGGTAAACAGGTTAATTAGTATACTCATTATTATTCAGAGTGGTGATTAGAAGCTCTGTATTGTATAGGTATATGTATATTGGTACCGCAGTCGAAATTTTCTTCTATGCCTACATGCACTAATCAATTCATTCCTACGGTTAAGTGAGCTTAATTCAGGGTTACATATAATAAAATATTTCTCAAGCAAACACAGATTACAACGTTTACTGATATTGGAGTATGGTTTGCATTTACCTAATATTTTCCATTTAATTTCATATTTTATATTATCGGCTTTAAGTTTCCATATATATATATATATATTTTCATAACAGACTGGATCAGCCTTTGAAATATCAAGAATCAAGATACAATGTCTTGTTTCGATATTTTTGTTTTACTGTATTAACTCAATAGAAACAGTTATCGATAACTGTATGACCCGATATCCGGGTCCGTATATGGAAATTATAATAATAACCAATAGTTAATGTGTCTTTTTTGGTGAATTATCTGCAAGAGTGCTGCTCGCCCATGCGTTTCAAATTATTTGATTGTACAGTATATTACAACAAACCAAATTCAGTTTTCTGTTCCGTTGACGTTTCGCTCAAGGGTGTGCACCACAAGCTCGCTCGCT
>NW_022701681.1:0-678 GCF_011630105.1 Anneissia japonica | reverse complement strand
TTGAGTTCCTAGAATTCTTGGAAGATGAAAATTTATGCAGGAGTTGAGGTGACAAAATTATGAGAAGGTTAACAAGACTAAAGCTACGTTCACATCAAGCCTGGATTCGGGTCCGGAATCTGGAGAAAAAATCGTGAAAAATGGGTTCTGTAGTAAAGAATAAGACCGTTCACATCAAATTCGTACAATTTCTAATCTGGACTGATGGATCTGAGAGCCATTTGTATCCTAAAATCGTATGTTTTTTTTTTTTTCTGGACAGTCAGCAACAAGCTTGTTTGGTTCGAACAAATTGAACGCATACGTACTTAACCCATATAATCGTGTTCCGTGCATGATGTGTATGCAGCGTTCAAAAAATGTAGCAGCTCACGATTTTTGTCCGGGCTCCGGACTGGATCCGGGCTTGATGTGAACGTAGATAAAACCTTCAAACACTAAATCTGTTATCCAGGTTTTTAAAATTTTTAATGGTTTGAATAAGTTGGCAGTTGCTACATTTTTCGAATTGTCGTAAACTGTATTTAAATTACTACTGCACATTCACTAAAATTAAAGAAACCAGGAGTTAAAACTAAGTGGGGAGACCAAGGTTTTAGTGCGAGGGTAATTAACGATTGGAAAATTTTGTCGGTTCATTTAAATTCAATACAACTTTATTTCCAATTCCATCATCAA
>NW_022701680.1:0-775 GCF_011630105.1 Anneissia japonica | reverse complement strand
AATGTCTTTAGTTTTTACAGCGTATGTTCCATCAGACCTTATGATTTTTTTAATTTCTTTTTTTTACCATTATTGTTTTCTAGTCCTAGGAAGTATTTTGAATTTGTTTCCCCTTCTTCTACCCATTTCGTTCGGGATCGGATTTGAGCACCTTTGGCCTCAAACGCATATATATTTTCTAGTTCTTTTGTTTTCATTTTAATCTCTAAGTCTATTTTTTCATCACCGTGTTTCTAAATCAGTTTGTCGTTTAGTTTTTTTATATCTTTTTGTAGATTTTCTTTTTTACAATTTTTATTTTTTATATTTTCTTTACCAAAGTGTATTGCATACGCTTTGACTTTTGTTTTAATTATTTCCCACTTATCTATTGGATTAAGACATTTTATTTTTTGTTCACAATCATCAATGATTTTATTAATGTTACTAGTAAAAGTGATATCATTTAGGTAGCTTGAGTTGGGGCCTCTTTTTTCTCCAGGTCCATCAAGTTTAATTGAAACACCTTGATGATCGGTAAAAATGGCAGGTCTAATGTCGCAAGAGATAATATTATTCCTCTCGTATAAGGTTTTTGATACAAACCAGTAATCAAGCCTCTTAAATAAATGTGATGATTTTCTGCGCCATGTAAATTGAATTTTATCTTGGTTATAAAGTCTCCAACAATCAATTAGCTTTAGATTTTTCATAAGGCCTTTTACAGTGAGCACTGAATTATCTATTTTTGTTTTGCTACCCTTTTGATCGTACAGATTATCCTGAATACAATTCA
>NW_022701679.1:0-565 GCF_011630105.1 Anneissia japonica | reverse complement strand
GGCTTGTCATGACAAGAATATTGTGAGTACAGTATTACATAACAGCAGAATAGCAGATGAAATTATTGGTGGTGGTTAGCTAGTTCGCCATCGGTCGATTGAGAATAGCAAGACGGCATGATCATTGCATTAAAGGTGCAAATTGTCGGAAAAGGAGTAGTAGGACTAGGCTATAGACAAATGAAAGTCTAAGAAGATGAAAGTTTGAAATATACTGTCTGTCCAGGGAGCTCTCATCATTCTGTCAAAGATAAATATCCTCACTTTGATATTGACTAAAGGAGAATGTGATTCCACTCCACACCTCAAATCATGCCAACATCCACAGTCCCAGGATTGATTGGGTCATTGAGGGGGAGTTTATTCAAATTAGAAGGGGCTCTTATTCAAACAGGGCGCTTAAGGAAATTTTCTCGTTATGAGGGGTGCTTATTCGATAGGGGCGCTTATTCAAACGGGGCGCTTATTCATTATACACATATATACATACTTATATATATATATATATATATATATACACACACATATATACATACATATATATACATATACTGTATACATAATA
>NW_022701678.1:0-521 GCF_011630105.1 Anneissia japonica | reverse complement strand
GTGAGCGAACTCAGAAGTCGCGGGTACGACAAGTTGCACTTGATTCTCACGTGTTTGGTTTTCGGTCGAATCGCCAAGCATATCGGAGATAACGAACTCATGCATCGACCGGACATGTGGAACCTCGTGTTCGGTTCGAGCAAAGAGATCGCCGCCTCCGGTTGGTCGTACGAGAAGACCGACAACGAGATATCGGTGGAGATGGAGCACTGGGAGAATAACGATCTGGTGTTCGCTCACGCCATGTTTCTGAATCTCGACAAAATGGAAGAACGGCCGACCGTTGCATGGGTACAGAAAATGGCATCACTCGTCGAAACGGAATTTGGAGTTCACGAAAAAAACGCTCTCGATTTGAATTTCGACAATTTGCTAGGATCGGTGTCTTCCTACATCGAACAGAAACCATTTCTGAACTCGAAACGAATCGACAATGCGTTGATCGATGGAGTAACAATCGAGTTGGGAGAGTTCAAAACAAGACAAACGCCGTTCGGCACGCCGACTAGCGACGAGTTACC
>NW_022701677.1:0-918 GCF_011630105.1 Anneissia japonica | reverse complement strand
CATAATTCTTATTGGAAGTAGTTTAAAAGTCGATATATTGATAAATATATGTTTTGCGTGGCAGCCATTTTGAAATTCAAGATGGCCGCCAAAATGACCTCAAATGAAATATTGTAGTTCAATTTTGAGATCGTGGGTATGATTCTAAAGTAAAATTTGACAATTACTTAATTTTAAAGATACCATAAAATATTTGACCTTGAATGACCTTAAATGACCCATTTGTGGCAATTTCACCAGGTCAAATATGATATGATTGTATTCCTCGAACATATAAACATACTCTTAGAAATTAGAATTATAATTCCAAGTGATTTAGAGGCTGAGATATAGATAAACATAGGTTTTATAAGGCTACCATTTTGAAATCCAAGATGGCCGCCATAATGACCTCGGATGAGGTGGTTCCTACCAAAAATTGAATGCTATGACCATAAGGAGCATGTAAAAAAAATTGGTGCTTTTTTCCGGAACGTCCACATTAAGTCCAAATATGGTCGCCATAAGCTGCCGTACTATTATACCGCCGTCACTCTTCCTGAATCTGGTAAATGATTATTCATAATTTTTAAATATAATGTTCCTCGTGGTTGGTGAACATAGTCTTCACCGTGTGTTGCTAACAAGGATAACAATATCAATATAACAAGTACTAACATATTTTAAGAGGAGCCTTTGCGGACTCAGGAATCGGCACATAAAAGGTAAGTTTTAACGAAATAATAATCAATAACGATCGCCTCCTAAACCTAAATATTACTGAAGGCTCATTTAAAAGTTAAGTAAAATTTTTCAATGATATGTTTATGCTTATTATTGAAAGAGCCCTAATATCCCCGGTCCCCAGTACTTAGCACTGGCTACCTGCTACATTTCCGTACTACTTGCTAGTAGAAATTGTGTTATTGCTCCTACAGG
>NW_022701676.1:0-1093 GCF_011630105.1 Anneissia japonica | reverse complement strand
TCCTTATTTTTCAGAGAGGCGCTTATTACACTGTATTAGGCCTACTACTTCATAATATTAACACTATGCTTTCTGCAATGTAAGTATTATTATTTCCGAGAGAAAAACCACATTGGGTTTCAATGATAATTTACGAAAAATCATGTTTCTTTTTCTCCATTTTCTTTAATAATTTTATAATATCATAGAAAATTTATCTACAATTAGAAAAAAAATGTAGTGGAAATTCCTCACTGTTAATGACATAAACATGCCTTGAATAATTAATAAGCTACTGTTTATTCGAAAAGAGGCACTATTTGATCATTTACGGTAAGCGACACAAAAATAGATTATATATTAAACGTCGATAAAACAATGATATTACTATAATAAACCTTAGACTTATCTCGAGTGCGCATAGTAAAACCTGTTTCTCGTGTTGGCTGGTCTGCATGATGTCCACGTAAAAATGACCCACTCTCCTCACAATCGTTTGACTGGCAAGGTTATGAACAGAGATTACTTTTTTAACAAATTTAAACAGGATAAAATATATTAGGTGGATCTTAAACCTGTTTACATGGTCCTGTTACACCTTTAAATTACAGGAACTTAAACTACGATATAAATATGTTATATTATTAAACGTCAAAAAAACAATTATATATAAACCACACTTATCTGGATACGTGTAAGTACAACCTGTTTCTCGTATTGGCTTTGTCCGCATGTGATGGCCTCGTAAAAATGATCCACTTTCCTCACAGTCGTTAGACTGGCGAAGGTTATTCACTCAAATTACAAGTACTGTACTTTTTTTCAACTTTCAAACAACAATTTAATCATTATAAAACATATCAGGTAAATCTTCAACCTGTTTTACATGATCCTGTTAAACGTTCAACTTACAGCAATTTAAACTACAATGATTATAAATAGATTATATATAAAACGTCGACAAAACAATGCTATAAAACGTACACCTATCTCGAGTGCCTATTAAAGTATAAAACCTCTCGTTTTGGCTTTGTCTGCATGATGGCTACGCAAAAATGACACCAGACTCCTTACAGTCGTTAGACTAGCTAAGGCTATGCACTCATATTACTTT
>NW_022701675.1:0-1015 GCF_011630105.1 Anneissia japonica | reverse complement strand
ACATGTAAAGTTTATGCCACTTGAAAACCAATGTCTTGATATAATTCAGATTTTTGTCAAAAGGTATTTTTACTGTGTCTTGCTTTTAACCAAATATGAATTCACCTAATTTTAATTTCTGTCTATTAATGAGCTAATTAATTGGTCACACACGTGACCAGCTGGTCACGTGTGTAACATTTACAGTCATGTGTGTGACTAACCAATCTACTCTTTTTGACCATATCACCTACAAAACACACAACCATGGGAAAGTGTAATTCCTGTGACAGGTATCAGCAAAGTCCATGTTATTCAGGCATCTCCATCTGGTATTTTGAAGTTCTGGCATACAAATGGGGTACTGTACCAGAACCAGACATCACAATCCAGTACAGTGTTCCCAAACAGTGTCTTGACTGGACTGTTGGCGATTGGTTGATTGTTAGGTAAATGAAACTGAGGTTAAGGTGATGCACAAGTTTGGGAGTTTCTGCCGTTGGCCACCATCTGATGAACCAGAAGTCTTGTTTTACACACGAAAACAAGTTGTGAGGAAGATATCAAGGCCTCAGGTGGCAGGATCCAGGGGGCAGTTCAAATTGGACGAAATATAATACATGTATATAACTTTGGCAGGGCAATTTTTATACATTGTAATACAACTTCTGATCAGCAGGTACAGTACATGATATCCAACATTTTCCCCTTTAAACACACATGTGTGTAAAGTATTGCATTACGCATTAATAGAGGTATTTAGCGATGATTATTTACAGGTGGTCATGTGACCTAACTTGGGTATACATGAAAAACATTACAGTGCGATGGCATAGGAAAACATAATGTTATGGTTGCGAAAACAAACAACCACTGTTAACGTGAGAAGTAAATGGCTAGGAAAGGCAATACAACTGTTGAAAATAGTGTTTATTTACTTATCATTCTCCTTGGATTGTATGCTTTGAAATTTAAGTGATCCTTCATAAATCTTTGCAGGCCCTAACATCGCAGCGTAGTTCGCAGGTCGAAGACC
>NW_022701674.1:0-797 GCF_011630105.1 Anneissia japonica | reverse complement strand
ACCCTGTGATCACTATGTGGTGATACTGTGATCATTGTGTGGGGACTATGTGATTACTGTGTGGTCACCGTGTGTTCACTATATGTTGACTCTATGATCACTATGTGGTGACACTGAGATCACTATGTGGTGAGACTGTGATCATTGTGTGGTCGGACACTGTGACCACTATTTGGTGACTCTGTGATCACTATGTGGTGATACTGTGATCATTGTGTGGTGACACTGTGTTAAAACCCCGTGATCACTGTGTGGTGACCATGTGCTCACTATATGTTGACCCTGTGATCACTATGTGGTCATTGTGTGGTGACTCTGTGTTAACCCTATGATCACTCTGTGTGATGACCATGTTCTCACTATGTGTTGACCCTGTGGTCACTGTGTGGTGATCACACTGTGTTCACAGTGTCTGTATAACATAACACACTGTGATTTTTTTTCACTCTGTGTTCCCTGTAAATCCACAGTGTGGTGACAGGGTGTTCATTATGTGAAATTTACAAACACAGTGTGAACACGTAGTGAACACAGTGTCAACTATGTGAAATCTATGTGAACACACTGTGTACACACTGTGGCATTTTCCTAAGGGAGGTGGTTCCTACCAAAAATTGAATGCTATGACCATATGGAGCATGTAAAAAAAAATTGGGGCTATTGTCCGGAACGTCCACATTAAGTCCAAATATGGCCCTAAGCCGCCGTACTAATTTGACTCTGTAAACCATACAATTCTCCTAGATAAACTTAGGCATATGCATATGTCTGCTTCTGTCATTATGTGGTTTACATCT
>NW_022701673.1:0-1015 GCF_011630105.1 Anneissia japonica | reverse complement strand
TCTCTAATTATCGTTACATCTCAACAATTTGAATTTTTTAAGTATTTTTCCCGAACTCAGGAAAGCTTAAATAAGCAATATATGGCCACTTGTCTCATCCCCGCACCCCCCCTTTAACGAAAATGATGACTTACTTGGGCCATCAGACCATCATGGAGCTATCATGCTTCGACCATGCACATCCCTGTGTGATGTACAGTATTGTCGCACTCTAGGTATTGTTACCTGTAGAGGGCGCGATCGATATGATCGATCACATACGTCAGTACGCGCTTCTGTGTAACGGAAGGAATGATAAAGCCAGAAACGAAGACAAAAAGAGATTCGGTATTTTTAAATATTTAAGAATTTAATAACGTAGCTTTGACGGGTAGAAAGACGTACATTAAAGCGAATGTTCATGTTTGGTTAATTTTTATCAGTTTCAGGTTTGTATCTACACGATTTCATTCATACAAACAATGCAAGTCTTAAGTAAGGCCCCAGCTAGGCCTAAGCTAGGGCCTAGGCCGCAAATAGGCTAGGCCTAGGTAATCTATTTAGCCTATACCGCCGCCTAGCATCTGCTGCCACCAGATACCCTATAGCCCCTGAGCCTAGGCTAAGCCAAGCTAGCTAGGCATAAAAGAACTGAGTTTTGTCTTACTGGGTAAGTACTACTGGGCCAGTTAGCCTAGGCCTTAGTTTAGCCTTAGTTAGGTCTTGAAATTAGCCTAGCCTACTACAGTAGGGATATGACCGGTTGAGCCGCCGAAAAGTTGAGCCGCCGGAAATTTCTATAACGCCAAGCGCGTCTCTTAGTGAATGTAGTCGGCTTGCCGATGTCATCAGTGAATGAACCCTCCGGATACCAGCTACATATTCATCCCACAGTCTTGTCAGTCGTTGATTTGCTCGTATTGCCGTTTGTGATGTATAATTGTGTAATTGAAAATTAGAATTTTGATTAATTTATGTACTACATTTTTATAAAAATAAATGAAGTTGTATAATTGCAAAATCGTATTAAAATGTG
>NW_022701672.1:0-516 GCF_011630105.1 Anneissia japonica | reverse complement strand
AATGTGAACAATAAAAACAAGCTATATAATTCTACAACTTGTTTCTTAGAATTTATTTACTTTTGTGTCTGTTTTTTCAAAGGATGTGAAGCTAATAATAATAAGCTGAGTGTTAGTTTGAGAGCAGCCTGGGTTACTCACTCTTTATTGCGCGCCATACCTAATTATTTGGCGTCCCATACTCAATTTATTTTATTTGGGCTTATTCGACTGGTTCATATCGTTGAGTACGAATTTTCGTTGAGTATTGTTTTCATTCGACTGGTTCGTAAAATAGACTTCGGCTATGTTCTCACACGGCAGCTAACAGTTAGCAGGATCCGGATCCTGCTAGCCACCAGCGTCAGTTTATTTTGAGAAACTTTTTTGATGAGAATTAGCGTAATTAGCATATTTAATTTATGCCGCGGTAATTAACCAATCGGAAATCAAAGTTGTTAAATACGTCATACACCACGAAATCGTGGTGCCTGCACTCGAAATCCTCACTGTTTTCCCAGTCCCTAATCCCAGAAA
>NW_022701671.1:0-1176 GCF_011630105.1 Anneissia japonica | reverse complement strand
TCATAGTAAAACATTTGAATTCTAAGAGTATGGATATGATTCTAATGTTCTAATGTAAAACATGAGTTACGTGATTTTTAAGATACCATACAATATTTGACCTTGAATGACCTTAAATGACCTATTTGTGGCAATCTGACCAGGTAAAAAATGGTAATGGTAAGGTATATACATTGAATGACCTTAAATGACCTTTTATGACATTAATGACCATCTGACCATGTCACAAGTGTTATAAATCCTTGACCATGGAATATAATTTTAGATATCATAGGCCTAATTCTCATTAAAATGGTTTAAAAACCCATATATTGATAAATATAGGATTTGCGTGGCAGCAATTTTGAAATTCAAGATGGCCGCCAGAATGACCTCGAATGAAATATTGTAGTTCATTGTAAAGATTTTAAATTCTGAGAGTCTGGGTATGGTTCTAATGTAAAATATGACAATTATGTAATTTTTAAGATACCATACAATATTTGACCTTGAATGACCTTAAATGACCTATTTGTGGCAATCTGACCAGGTCAAAAATGGTATGATTGTATTCTTTGACCATATAAAAATAGTTTCAGACGTTAGAATTATAACTCCAAGTGGTTTAGAAGCGGAGATATAGATAAACATAGGTTTTATTAGGCGGCCATTTTGAAATCCAAGATGGCCGCCATAATGACCTCGGATGAGGTGGTTCCTACCAAAAATTAAATGCTATGACCATAAGGAGCATGTGAAAAAAATTGGTGCTTTTGTCCGGAACGTCCACATCCATCTGCTAAGCTGCCGGACTAATAGCACGACGATCAGGTTAGAAATTCTTTGGATAACTAGATAACCTGTTCAAAAAATGGAATATTCCGTTAGAGGTCCTTACTACTGTAGAAGATATTGGACCTGAGCTACTTACACAAGGTCCATGGATCGCAGTTGATCCCCAAATTAATTAAAAATGACAGTTAATTAAATAATGGGATAATATAAAACTTACCAATCAGGTATAATAAATGCGAATATAGAACGGAATCTCAACGCTGCTCAACGTTACTCTACCACCTACCTGTTTACATCGCTATGCAACATATCACATGTACAAAATTTTGTCCCGATTGCGATTTTTTTTTCCGTACGAAACATTTACATGAAACTCCACTCGGGCCGTCTCGGTTGAATCGA
>NW_022701670.1:48665-58453 GCF_011630105.1 Anneissia japonica | reverse complement strand
TATGGCGCGCACTAAGTGCAATAAAGAGTGAGTAACCTAAAATTAGGGCCTGGAACCCAGGCTAAGTAGTAGTCATGCACGTGACTGCTCCCGGATACAATAATAAAAACGAACTAATTCGATGAAGTGAAACCTTCACTGACGACTTTAACGGAACGGTAATTGTCTGTGTAGGCTATTGTTCATGATTCCGTGAAACAAAGATCAAGAATGCAACCGCGATACGGCGACATACCTGGGATACTTAAAGCAGTTTAAAATTTAACAACCTTTAGTTGATTAAAGAAAAGATAGTGAAAAGCCGGTCACACACTGTCGGCGTGATAAAAGCACCACGACGACGCGCGCAACGGATCGTTTTGAATGATAACCCAACCGCCACCTGCAATCAGCAGACTGTTTAAAATCGTCAACCGCACATCGTCACAGAGAGCGAAGATGGATTCCTAGGATTTGTAAACGAAACTTAAGGAGGATAATACTTTAAGATTTCTATATAAGCCACTTATTTTGATTGATTATATAAGATACGTATACAATTACCCTAATTTATATACCTATGATTTTATAAAGATCCCAAAAATGTATATAAACAACATAGAATATAGAACTCTTATGATTCTACAAGGCACATATAAGATATAATACTGTATATAATTCCCAACGAATTATGACGTTACAACCACTGGCGATTAACCGGTATAAACATTCACGGAAAAGGTGAACATTTATTAATGGTTAATTAATTTGATTCCTCAATTTCAACAGAAAAATATTCACTATCCCAAACATTAAGGCCTACAGTAGGCCTAGGCCTAAATAGAAAGTCGTTTTGACACGACACTAAACTAAACCTGAGAACATAGACTGAATTCTTGTCAAATGGTAGTATTTTTTAATCAAACAAAAATCATGTGTTTGTGCTGTGAAAAGAGTAATTTCGCTATTGACAATCCTTCTTGGCATCATTTGTGGCAAAGACAAGCCAAACCAGTCACTCGTCGCAAATCGTGTTTCAGAGAAAATGGCCAAAACATGCTGGAATGTCAAATTTGTAAAAATCTATTTTATTGCACTAAACTAACCTTTATATATCTACACATCATTCTATGCTGTTATTTTCCCCATTTTCAATGTTAAAACAATACTTTTTAAGGATTTAAAGATAGTTTTTGCATGATAAATGAATTAAATCATAAACTTTGACGGCTAATTTCTCATATATTGTTCTTTAAACAGCTGTGTGGTTAAACGCTTGTAACTTCATAAGGAAATGTCCGATTTGAATGATTTTTTACCATTTTATAGCTATTTACTCTCTAACACTGTATTAATAACTCAAAATCGATTTTTGCGACGAGTGACTGGTTTGGCTTGTCTTTGCCACATTTGCTTTACTGCACGCCATACTTGCACGTGCCATACACATGTTTTTTGTTATTGTCTCGCGTGCACGTGGGTATGATGAGAATGGGTATGGGGTGCCATACGCAGCAAAAGTCCATGTTAAAATCAAAATGTAATTGCAAAATTCAATGTCTAATTTATCAAAACGTAGGCGTAAATTTTTCAAAATGTAGTTATAATTTCTTTAAAATGTAATTCAAATTCAAAACGTAGGTCTGACTTGATCAAATGCCCTCTCCAAATTCTATTTCAAAACGTAAATCAAAAACCAGCCTGGTTTGAAATGTATTTGACAACAACACTAGAAACGGACTTTTGCTGCGAATGGCACTAGACTTGCGAAATTTAAATCAAAACTAATCAGCCAAGCATGACGTGGGCCTGTTCCATTAATGATGGGGGAATCATTTTTTGCTGCAGTCCAATGCCGTGAAAAACGCTTCCCAGTGCGTCTGCTAATTTTTAATGGTCAGGGTACCGCGATCACGAGCCCTATGCTTGGCTTTATAGGTTAGGCTTATGTGGGCTGGGATTTGCAACAAGGTCTTGGACTAGGCCTCTATACTATAGTAGGATGCCTGGTCCTAGTCTAGGCCTATAATATAGTAAAATTCTGTATAAGTAGTCATATGATTACAGGTTTACATTGTACCAAGATCGGTATTAACGATCGCATTTATTTTTCATTGAAAATAAAAAGTAAGCTTTAAATAATTTAACTTAAGGATTTAAAAATATTCCAAACCTGTACGCTTAAAAAAAAAATAAAATAAAAAATAAATAAATGAAGTTAACTTATAACACAAACAACGCGATAGGATATAAAATTTGAGAGAAGTTTTGGTATACTGTACTGTATTCTGAAGTGCCATTCGTTTTGGTGTTGCTACAATCAGGAGTTACAATCGATCAAACAAATGTAAAGTACAATCTATTTCCTTACATTCCAAAAAGGAGGATTTTGGATGCTATTTAAATTTGCTGGAGGTTGAAAAATTAACTGTTAACTCCGTTGCTAAAGAACATAGAGTGGTACATGACTTTTCGGACTGGTATAGTCCTTCAGTAGGTCCTATGTACTCTAGGTGTAAATAAATACAGAGAATAGGCCAATTTTAGTGAGAACTAAACCTGTTTTGATAACGTAGGGCCAATATACAATGCAAAGCAGATTGATCACAAAATCAGAAGCATGATTTCAAACATCAGAACCCAGCTTTTATTGTTTAAAACTGTCGGGGCCCCATTGAATGAAACTACGGTATTATAGTTTATATTATATACTTTTTTTAAAGTTTTTTTTTTTATATTTTCAATGAAAAATAAATGCGATCGTTAATATTGACCTTGGTACAATGTAAACATGTAATCATATACTTATACAGAATTTTACTATATTATAGGCCTAGACTAGGACCAGGCCTCCTACTATAGTATAGAGGCTTAGTCCAAGACCTTGTTGCAAATCCCAGCCCACATAAGCCTAGCCTATAATGCCTAGCATAGGGCTTGTTTTCGCGGTACCCTGACCATTAAAAATTAGCAGACGCACTGGGAAGCGTTAACGGCATTGGACTGCAGCGAAAAATGATTCCCCATCATTAATGGAACATGCCCACGTCACGCTTGGCTGACTAGTTTTGATTTACATTTCGCATGTCTGGTGTTGTTGTAAATTTATTTCAAAACAGTCATGCTTGGCTGGTTTGACATGGACTTTTGCTGCTTATGGCACAGACACGTAAAATGTAAAAAGGGGGTGAGGGAGAGGGGGAGGTGCAGACGCCCCCCCCCCCAATTCCAAAAGGTACACTTTTTGAAAACTATGATTTCACAAAATCGTTCCTAATTATGTTATAGCATGCCTTGCATTATATATTTGCCAGCGTATCTAACCGTTGATTTTTAATAATGTGGCATGAAATTTGTTAGAAATTGATCGTCTCCGGTGATTGCAGATTGATCTATAATATGAAGAATGTTATCTATAGGCATGCAGATGTACAGGACAAAATAACATTACTTTTTCTGGTCCCAAAAACACCCAAATTAATGAAAATTTAAATGAAATATTCATGAATTATGTGTTTGAGAAATCTATTATGTAAGACCCTCAAAATGTTACTTTGTCGCTTTTCTCACAAACCTCCTCAAGGCCTCTGCCCCTGGACTACCCAATTTCAAACTTTTAAAAACCTATTATTTCACTAAAATCGTTCCCAATTATCGCGAAATGCTATAGAATGCATTACATTTTTTGCCCGTTGATTTTTAATAATGTGCTGAAATCTGTTGGAAATTATCAGCTCCAGTGATTGCAGATTGATCCATATCATCTGCAGGCCTACAGATGTAAAGAACATGAAAAAAAAATTTCACAGTGGTGGATTCAAGGGAGAAGAGCTCCCTATAATTATAAAAGAAAATGGAGAAAAAAGAAAAATCATAATTGTCTGAGAGTGCCATTTCCGGCCATTTTGAGGTGCCATAATCATAAATTTTCTTACCTCAGCTGCAATCATGGGGCTGAGGTGGTATTGACCATCTGTCTCAAGTTCCTCCCTTCACTCCCACCCTCTATTTCTCCTGCTTTTACTGTGGGTCCCTAGACAATACTTAAATGAATGAAAATTTAAATAGGATATTACAAATTATGGATTTTAGAAATCCATTAAAAAAGGCCCTCAAAATGCTAATTTGTCAGAGCTTCCAGAAGGTTCACCCCACCCTCACGGGGACTCCTAGGCAATCGCCCATCGTAAGGTCCACTTCGGTTGCAAAACGCACCTCCCCAACGAAAATCCTGCCTACGGACCTGCCCTTGCTAGGCATTATAGGTTAGGTTTTATGTAGGCTGGGATTTGCAACAAGGTCTTGGACTAGGTCTCTATACTATAGTAGAAGGCCTGGTCCTAGTCTAGGCCTATAATATAGTAAAATTCTGTATAAGTCATTATGATTACAGTTTTACATTGTACCAAGGTCAATATTAACGATCGCATTTATTTTTCATTGAAAAAAACAAAAACAAAACAAAACTTTTAAAAAATTAACTTAAGGATTTTAAAATATTCAAAAAAACTGTACACTTCAATAAAAAAATTAAGTTAACTTAAAACACAAACAACGCGATAGGATATGAAGTTTGCGAGAATAATTGGTATACTTTTACTGTATTTTCTGAAGCGCCGTTCGTTTTTGGGGTTGCAACAATTAACAGTTGTTACATCAGTGGCGTCACGCTCGGGCGCTGACGGAAGGGAGGGGGAACGCCAGGGCCCCAAGTGCGAGCCCCCCCCCCCCGACATTGTTTAAACAAAATATAATATAAACTATAATACCGTAGTTTCATTCAATGGGGCCCGACAGTTTTAAACAATAAAAGCTGGGTTCTGATGTTTGAGATCATGCTTCTGATGTTGTGATCAATCTGCTTTGCAATCTCCAGCAAATTTTAAATAGCATCCAAAATCCTCCTTTTTGGAATGTAAGGAAATAGATAGTGCTTTTCCTTTGTTGGATCGATTGTAACTCCTGATTGTAGCAACCCTAAAACGAACGGCACTTCAGAAATACAGTACAGTATACCAATTATTCTCTCAAACTTTATATCCTATCGTGTTGTTTGTGTTTTAAGTTTAATAACTTTATTTATTTATTTATTTATTTATTTATTTATTTTAAGCGTACAGGTTTGGAATATTTTAAAATCCTTAAGGGGTCATCCATTATTTTCATCATTTTCACGCGCGTACAAAACGTACGCTGTGGGGAGGGGGTTGAAAGTGTGTGTACGCTTTTCAAAAAGTACAAAAATAACGATTTGGAAATGTTAGCCTACGTTTTTGTACCTAGCAATTCACGAGTAAATGTTAAATTTATCAATTGTTTATACACAGCGTCATCTTGCATCCCTGATTAGCGATGTGTTGGTTAAAGCATATTGTGTACTTATAAACAATTTCGAAATACAAGGGAAATGCACTCTAGCCAGGGGCGGATCCAGGATATGAAAGAGAATAGTTTAAAATGTCTAAAAAAAAAACAAACAACCAAACATTAAAAGGGGTCCTGGGAATTCCCCGGGAAAATTTGGATTCCTAGATGGCCGGAAATGAGCTTTCTTGACTTCTGAGGAGTTTTTAATTACCTTTAAGTTCTTCAAAATTCAAGGTTTTCTCCTCTTGAAAAAGATCAGGTAATATTATCTCATTCTTTAGGCCATTATATAGAGAAAAAAATCAAAGACATAAGCAATATATTGTTACATTCCAACAATATTGCGTAGAACGCACTTTTAAATACATTATTACGACATTGAACCAAAAACAGTTTGTATAATTTTATTTAATTGAAGGCTAGTTGGGCTAAGCATAGTTTGTCTGATTTGCCAACCTATATGCCTAGGTAGGTTCAGGCGCGGATCCAGCGGGTGGCCACGGGGGCCCGTTCCCCCACCCTGTCAGTCACGCCGAAAAATAAAAAAAAATTGAGAAGATCGCTTAAAGGGAAGAAAGAAAGAGGGAAAAAACGAAGTGTACCCATGAGTTCAGTGACGGATCCAGCAGAGGGCGAAAGGAAAGCTCGATTATTTTACCACTAACTAATTTTGAATTTTCTATTGATTGTCAACGAACACAACGCTATTATCCCCGACGCATCAATCAGGATGTAAACAGGCCAAAAGGCGGAGACCTAAAGACAGAGTTTTTTTTAGCCGGAATGTAGTACCCCCAGCTATAGAACAGCTATCCATGCTCAGCATGGAGTAACGCCTACGCGTTCTCGTGCTAAAATCCGCAGGCCACCGACCCTTTATACCGTAATGATTTTGATAAACAATCACAATTCTCTGTACTATCTACTAAACATTAAACGAATGAACTTCCTTGTGTTGTGGTCATATTAGACTGTTATATTTTTAAAGAAGACCATTCAGCAAACAACATAAAACAAAATTCCCACGTCAAAGCATGCATAAAACGTACAATTTCCTGAAATTTGGAAATAGAGCGGACTTCCTTATGATTTTTCCTTATGTTGTGGTCATATTAGAATATAATATCACTAAAGACCATTCAACAAGCAACATGAAAAATAGGGCCTCTATCAAACTTTTAGGTTAAAATTTCCGCTTCCGAGCATGCATATAACGTAATTTTTTAGATATATATTTTCATGACAGTCGAGAATGTACTGATTTATATAACTTATAGATAATTACTGTTGTCCTATTGTGTGCATGGAAAATGTGATGACGAACTCGGGATACGACCCTCGGTTGACACTCATATCAAAGGGCATGTTAATTAACCTTGCACAGGAGCCTGTCGTCACCTGCTACAGTGCCTTCTCCTCCTTATCATCATCACATTATCATCATCATCATCATCATCATCACCTTCATCATCGCAATTATTATTTGCTAAAATGGGGGAAATCTATTAATTCAGTGTGTATAAATTCATCAATAGAAGTCTCGTAATGTACGTAAGTGCATTTCTCAGCATCTAGAAAAAACAAAACTCTGCGAAGCTAGGAGAACCCCAAGACTAACTGCAAAAGGCACATGAGCACACCTGCTTAATCTCTTTGTCCCAAGGCAAACTTTGATCAACATAAACACCAAGGTACTTAAAATAATAAAAACGTTCAATATATTTCTCATTAATTTAAGCGAAATATTTTGTACCAAAAATCATAAGCTTTGTTTTTTTTTTTTTTTTTAATGTTCAAAGTAAGTTTGTTCCTATCAAACCATTTTACAATCTTATCTATTTTTTTTTTTTTTTTAATGTTCAAAGTAAGCTTGTTCCTATCAAACCATTTTACAATCTTATCTAAATTTGATTCAAGTTCTGATTCGAGGCTCAAGGGATTAGATGATGAACATAAAAGTGTTGACATAAAATAAACAGAAATGGCCCAGTAATGGAGCCTTGAGGAACTAACATTTATATTTTGGGGATCTGAAAATGAAGATTTTATATTGGTAAATCAAATGCATATCATTTGAACGTTATTATGTTACTTACCTGAAAATGTGATTTTCTGTTTATTTTTAAGAATTTCCTTCAAAGTATGAATTCCATAGGCAGATGGACGTTGAAATTTAACTCCACTTGGAAGACCTGTCACTTTCCACCTTCCACTATCAACTTCCCTATAAGACACCCGAGGTCTGCCCGTTGCCAAACCTATCAAATGATATATTCAATATCAATTAAGTATACTAGAGGGTGTGCTTGCTTCGCTTACTTACCCTCTAGTATGTGAACGTCACGATTAGTATTGAATTAAAAAGAACAATATAACCACTAAAAGAAGATGTTGCATTTTTTTAAAAGTAGTTTCATATCATTTTTCATAACATAAGAATATTTTGAAAAACATAAAAAGAGATGAAACAGCAGAAGTGTAAATTGGTATCATCAGGGGGGTATAAAATATCTTTTTTTTTTAAATGCTTTAGTTTGCATTATAATTAAATTATGATTTGCAATATAGGTAGGTCTTCAATATACCATAACATATTTTGGTAAGGGGCAGCTAAAGCAAAGTATTACTTTAACCATGGAGGCTTTAACTCACTGAGAACCTGAAAACTGACAGCTTGACGAAAATCTACTGTGTTTGTAACAAACTGTGCCTGAAACAAGAGTGTGCTTGAAAATTCAATCAATCACTTACTGTTACCTGGTAGCATCAAAGGATCCAATCACATTATCTTCCAATGCGATGATCTAATCAGTGGATTTGTTTACAAAGTCATATTTGTTAAACAATATACAAGGTAAGTTTCATGAAAAAAAGTTCATAAATTTTGTTCATGAACCTTTCAGCCAGTGGCGACATCCTGCTGTCGGGGAAATTATAGCACCACCACTGCTTTCAAGTCTAAAGCTACGTTCACATCAAGCCCGGAGTCCGGACCGGAATCCGGGCCCGGTTACGATTTCCGGTTGTGCGTTCACATCGCGTCCGGGGAACAAAGCATCGGGGGTCAAAGGAAGCAACCAAGTGGAACGACGTCAACACAAGGGCAACCGCCTAAGGTGATGTCGAGGATGTTCCCTTGCTGTGGAAGGCGTAAAAATTAGAAGAAAAATGAGAGATCCGAATGGGTCAATTCAATAAACTGAGGAAGACAGACCCGTGGACCAAACAATGTTGATCGTGCTTCTGAGCCTGACAAATATTTACAATTTCTGTATTTAGGTAGGCCCTAGGCCCGCCTAACTAGCTAGCTAGGACAGAGGTAGGCCTGGGGGCCAAACTACTATGTATTTAGGCCTAGTGTAGGCCTATAGTGTATCATCCTAGCTCCCTACCTTTTCCTTAGTATCATGTTAAATTTAAATATAACACGTACCAGGCGGCGGCAGTGACACGTGAGAAAATGAGTAAAGATGTGTATAAGAGACAGGCCCCATGGGACATGGGCCCTCCAACGACCAGAGTTTGTTGGGCAGTCGGACCAAAAAAAAAAAAAAAGCAGGCCTAATGAAATGAGTGTTTATTGAGCTGAGTTTATAGATCTTAATTGTACTTTATTGAATACATTTAAGAGTATTTTTCCAGTCTGAGAGAGCACTATTTCTGGATATCCAGAGGTCCTATTTGAAAAAAAAAATCTCATTAGGATACCCCCTCCCAAACCATCCACCCGGCTTGGTTGGAAGGACCACGGATGGCAATGCGTGCCACAGTTATCCTTATTTCACTCAGCCCCCCTCCCCAAAAAATACATCCTTCAGCAGCCACTGTATAACACTTAATCCTATCTAAACTACTTTATGTTGACTCTATCATGAACTATAAGCTTTCCAGAAAATTTATTATAACAATATTTATAGCATACCGCTAATTTTTTTGGGGAAAGAGTTGAAATTTTTGTGAAAGTTGGTATTTTTTACAAGGCAGTCATGAAAGAAAAAAAAGAGTATATACTGTCCCTAACAAATTAGGAAAAATTCTGAAAAGAAAATGCTCATTTGAATCATAATCAAATTTTGATTTACATGTGTCATTAATGTCAGCAAAAACATATATTTTTGAGACCTTTCTTTATTGACAGTTTTGTGATCATTATAAATAAGCAATTCAAATTGAAAGTGCAACTATTTGTGAGGAACAGTACATTTTTTAATTAAAATAACTAAATCAAAATCAGAGTAAGCATACAAACAACAATTTTGACATTGTACAACAGAATCTTTTATTTATTAACAATTTCAAATTTATATACAAATTTTTCTCGTGTTAAACCAGATATTATTTGAAACTTACCGACGTTAGCAAACTATGTGGAATTCAAATTTGGAAATATTATTGTAATATTAATATTGACCACTAATTAATAATGTTCACAAGGTTTAACT
>NW_022701670.1:33678-48601 GCF_011630105.1 Anneissia japonica | reverse complement strand
TTTGACCTCAGCCAATCAGTGCCTGTGGAATCTGTTGCGATCGGATTCCATGGTAATCGGGAGTAATAAAGATTGTAGCACCCAATCGCAACGGGTAACAATTGCGAAATCGATTACTTATCGACTACTATTGGTGAGCTATCAGACACGATTTTACTTTGCGATTGGGTGCGATAGGGTGTCACAATTGCTACAACCGATCACAATGCGAAGCTAGTCTGAATGGGGTATAAGCTGTCTCTTATACACATCTAGATGTGTATAAGAGACAGTGTTTGGCCTTGGGAAGTCTGTGCAGAGTTTGTTTTATAGACTCAAAAAGCTGGCCAACGGATCTTTTTCCTTTGCTGTCAAATACTTCATTAATTTAGAATTCACATATTTGGTTTTCACCATTTTCCTTTTTAGTGGTATACTTGGAGGAATTTTTCTCTTTTGTGGGGTTCCCTCTAATTATCAGCAACTGTTTCACCTTCCACTACTGCGACTTCAATGTTATGCAATAGGTGTTTGCATTGTTTCATCATCTATCGATAAGTTTCCAGTACTTCTGAAACAAAATTAAAAAAATTCTGCTTATAGTAAATTGTAATACAATAAAATATTTTTCAAATACTGCATCACATAGTCATAAAGTTTTTATGCCTATAAAGTTTTTATAATAAATTATTAGTTCTCAAAAAAATAATTCATTGTTTCTCTTTCAGTTTTTCAATGAGTTGGAATCTTTGAATTTTTTTAAATTGTAAATATTGTACTGCTCGTGTGAATTTTATTACTAGTCAGTATAATTTGCTCAGCAAACTATGAACTGGCTAAACAATGATAAATAAAATAAAATTAATAATTTTATCAATTATTGTTACTTGTATAAATAATTTGGGTATGTAATTTATAATTTGCATCGTTCATCCACTGTTTCAATAACTACAATTTGTTATTCAGTATTAAGCTACACTAATTATAATTTTTATGGTGATACATTGAGAGTAGACTCTGCCAAAACATGTTCCTTTCATAGAGCCTAGTAATGACCAGGCCAAGTTAAATCTCAGGCTACGTCTGATATAAGCATTATATATTTCCCTCCCACACATCATTTTTCCCGGCTGGTATCCTTGTTGTAGTGTTTATCTGCCAGGTTAGGCCCCATAAAAAATTATTTGTTTATGACCCTATCAAATCAAAGTATCAAAGAAAAGACTGATGAGGGAGGGAGGTTTTTGTTTTTTTGTTTTGTTTTGTTTTTTTTTTTGGTTTTTTTTTGCGAACTCTGCCTCCATTTTACCGATGTTCACAAGTCGATGGTTAGGGACACATATAAAAAGTCATAATGCAATCAAATTTATATTTAAAAAAAATATGTTTTTGTTGTACCAGTAAACATATTTGCAAGAAATCCTGAGCTTTTCAAGGGAAAAAAGATGGAAAACCAACCATTTGAAATAAAAATATATGTTGATAAACAGACGATAGGCCCTCACCTCACCCCTCTGCTATCTAGGAATCGAGCCTAGGCTAGTGCCGTGGGGTTTATCGTCTGTCTGCAGGAAATGCGCAACTTGGCTAGCAACTGCTGCTGTCGTGTTTTTTTTTGACTAGCTAAGCTAGTCTAGGGCCCCTAGGCTGGGCCGGATAAACGCTCTCTAGTAGGCTAGAGCCTAGACCTACATACATGGCCTAGGCTATGGCCTAAGGCAAGTAGAGAGCTGAGAAGTTCATTTAACTTTATTTTTAATACGAAAACTAGAAATATACTTATCTTTTTTATTGAATGTTGTTTGATTAAATAATAAAATTAAAAAGCAAAAACAAATCCCGGCACGGCACACAGTATCTTTTCTCGCGCTGACTTTTTTCGAGCTTTTCAGTTCAGGAGCGAGCGAGCTAGCGTTGGGGTCATTCAAGCTTATCGCTGATTGGCCAGAAATAAAAATCCGTTCGGATTCACGTTTCCGATGGCTTTCTGATCCATTGCTCCGAATCCGGAGTCCGGGGAAAAAATCTGACAGTGTAAATGTGAACGCTTCTATTCTTTACCACTAAAGCCATTTCTCACGATTTTTTCTCCGGACTCCGGACCGGAATCCGGGCTTGATGTGAACGTAGCTTTAACCCCACAACGAAATTAGCGACCGCGACCGGAAAAGAGCCCCTAGTCTCAGAAAACCACAGGGCCCAGTCCCTAGTGTTACAACACTCAATACTGCCACTGTGTGTTTACAGTAGATCCTTTTCTAATTGTTCGATGTGTGTAGTCGGGGCCGTCCATGCTTATTTTTCCCATGGGATGGTTCCCAAAAGAGAATTATTGAAAAAACTTCATTTTTACTTCTGTAGTAATGTCCAGCAAATGCTAACCTTCCTGCCCTCAAAGTTCTTTATATACAGGGGAAAATATCTCCCTACATAATATGTTGTTTATAGTTGATATTCAAGGCGTGTCTGAGAAATCTTGTACAACAACCATTAAGTCCTATCTCTCAAGAACATGTTTATTTATCTTTTTATAGAAATTCCATAATAAGGAATACTGTATATACTCGCGTAAGTCCTATAAGGTGACCCGCGTATAAGACGACCCCCGAGTTTTAGAAGATTTTTGGTTGATATTTGTATGTCGGGCGTATAAGACGATCCCCTGTTTCATAGTCGGAATTCCTAATTTGTTGTGGTCCTGATACTGCATCTAAAATGATAAATAGAGCCAAATGCAAGGGTAATCTTCCAAATAATACAATTTTATGAGTTTTAAAATCTTTACCACCAAAATCGTATTTTCCCGTATTTTAAATTGCGTTCATTCATACAACATTTAGTTGCTTCATTACAGTAGTAAGTTCACGTGTTACGGACGATCCGCACGTAAGACAAACATGATTATATAATCTAAAATTTGAATGTCGTGTGTATAAGACGACTCCCTTTTTTCGATCGTAATTTGCTATTTTAAGCCTTGTAGGCTTATATACGGTATTTGTTTTAAAACCCTAGGTTACCTAAGCGTAGGATTTCCCCATACAGTGGCCGGTTCAAAGGAAACCTCGGCCCGGGCCTGCCCCGTGAATATTTCAAAATCATTTTATAAGAATGGAGAAAAAAAACAACTAAAAAAATTGTCTATCTGTGAAGGTCCCTCTCTGGTCACCCTGTATTTCCAATTTCTGGATCCACCACAAGGACCAGCCCATCTGTGCGAAGGTCACGAAAAATCATGGATCCGCGCCGATGCGCCAACCACTTCTACTAAAGTAGAAGAACGAAAGTGCATTTTTCATGTCTATCAGTTCATCGATCCATGGAAGAAAGACTACGTATCCAACTACTCAATATTGTTGGAATATATACATTGTTGTTATAATATATTGCCCATGTCCTTGATTTTTTTTCTCTCTATGTAGGCCTATTTTCTAAAGATGAAATTACCTGACCTTTTATAAGAGAGAAAAATCTTGAATGTTAAATAAATTAAAGGTCAATAATTGTTTACCCCGGAAGAAAAGTGTCCCATAGGCTCTGACTTTCTAGACCACGAAATAAAAATTCGCCGGAAACTAAAAATTCGTGCTACACTGGCTATTGGCTGAACTGACAATAAAGCACATCAGGAACATTCGAAGGGAAAAGAAAGAAAGAAAAGAAGCAAAAGGGAAAGAAAAATGAAAGGCTTTGGGATGAATACGAAAGTAACAGGTCTTGAAATGATTCCAATTACCAAAGTATTGTAATAATAACATTTATTGATAATTATCAAACCAATCATTTGAACTTAATTAAACTTAAACTAAAATCCAAATATTTCATAATAATTTTGGTACATTTGCTTTTGACCAAAGAAAACCACATTCGATATTTATTGAAATGATGTCTTTTTATTATCAGATTAACAATGTCAACAATTATCGTATTTAGTTTTGTTTACTTCAGCTAAATAAAATGAAATGGATCACACCTAATATCATTAGATTATGTATGACTGTGATCATGTAAAACACTTATCCGACAAACACCTTTAGAAAAAAAGGAAAATAGTAACATTGATGTTCATAATTTCTATACTATAGGAACACAGGTTGATGGATTAAATACAAAATTACAAAAATCTGCACTGGATCCGGATCCTGCTAACCGTTAGCTGTCGTGCGTCCATGCGAGAAAATCCCGATCCGGATACCAACAATATGATGATCGAATCACTGGCCAATAAGAAACTGGAAATTGTAAACGTGTACGTGTGATTGGTTGATGATAGAAACGCCCTCAACTTGCTAACCGTTAGCGTATCCGGATACCGCTATCGGTTAGCGCTAACCGATCGAGCCTTCTCACGCAGGTGCTAACGGTTAGCGCTAACGGATAGCTCCCGATCCAGATACTAGGGCTCTCGTGAGAACCATGGCTGTAGACTCTAGCGGCAGAGAGCAAGCGAAAGCAGCCCTTTCCTAATGAATATTCATATAAAAGTATAGCGCCACCAATGAACTTGGCTGAGACGTCGAGAAAAAAAAATCGGGTAGTTGCTAAATACAACGGGTTCAGCCGTAGCTTCGTATGTTGACGTCATACATAATTTCAGCTATACTGTAGTTCGTCTTTCAGTTATAGTCCGTCCTCGACATAGAGTAGGCCCTGTCTTTAACCACAAACCATTGCAAAACAAACCAAATCCATGGTACAACCAATGTAAGAAAAATAAGTTGTCTCTGTGTAATTTTCTTTCCAAAATTAGGATCCCTGGAACATTATTAATTTATGGGGTCTACAAAGAGTAAAATAATACATAGGCCTAGTTAGTCTGATTTTATCGGTAGGGATTAGGCCGTAATCACAGAAAGAAATGAAAACAATTCAATGGCCTATACTACTAGTACTACACTATGCTTAGTCTGTGGATTTTCCAACCTAATCTCATAAACAAATTATCGTACTAAAAGAGAAAATGGGCCTAATAAATTAAAATTACAACTTCTATTACAACATAACTGCCGAAGTTAAGATGTATTACTTTTTAATGTTTCACAAAATTGCCGGCTATATAACACAAAAAGAGAAGGGGAACAGAATGTTAAATATTTAATTAAATTAAATATCCCGATTAACTCTCCAATGTCTGTATTGCAATTTGTAATGTATAAAGTAATGTATTAAATAACAACCTAGGCATATTCTTTAGTAGCATGCGGACACATTCTGCATAGGCCTAAAGGCCTAGACAGTGGCTCCTCTCGGATAATTTTTCTAGGGGGGGGGGGATAAGCTGTCCAACAGGGGGCTTGAGCTTGTATGACTTAGGAGAGGGAGGGTTTGGGAGATGAGATTTTTCTAAAAAAATAGGGAGGTCTGGATGGCCGGAAATGGCACTTAGCAGTGTGAAAGACATAGTTTGGCTTATTTAATTTTTTTTTTTTTTTTTTTGGTCCGACTTTTTTTTTTTTTAGAATATTTTATACATTTATTCAGAAAAATTCCACAACAAATTACAAATTGCAAATTGTTTACAAAGTCATCAAAAGAAGCGGTGGCTTGTCAGTTTGAATACCAAACATACAAAACATACACACACAGAATACATAGTAAACGCATCAACATTTTAATTTTTAAATTTATGATCGCCCACAATTGCCGGCACCTCCCGGAAGGGGAAATGCCTCAGTGATCATCACGTCATAGTAATAATACCGTGCGCCTAACACCAAGACATCTCCGACAGTGTACTGCCCCGGAAAGTGCCAGAGATCATGGACGACTCCCAAGAAATGAAGAAATTTTATAAAGATAAATTTAAAAAAAAAAGAGCAAAGCAAGAAAAGTTTTCCTTAACAAGTATCGAATATCATCTCTTTCAATTTATTTTTGATCGAATTTTGCGAATTTATTTTTAAAAGGCTATCATATAGCTAATTCCACATATTTGGTAAGTGAATAAAAATAGGTATGTGACAGGATGTCAGTCTTGAAAAAGGTACATACATTTTGTTTGAATTTCTTAGGGCTTTTGCACGTTCACTTTTTGTATTACCGTCAAGGATTTCGCATAAGGGAGGGGGTAATTGCCTGAGATGATATCTAGAAATAAAACATACTGCCTTTACCTTATTTATATCAAAGATGGTAAGCATATTAAATTGTTTAAATAATGGACGTGATCTAGTATCTCGGGGTGAATTTGTTATTAGTCTAACTGCTAATTTTTGTAACTTATATAACTTTTCAATATGTGGTGTGTAGTAATTTCCCTATATAACGTTCCCAAGATAAAGGCGTTATATAAACTTATTAGTGTATGTACAGGAAATATGTTTTTTACTTTACAGATGATACCAATGGCCTTAGATATTTTGTTGCATAAATATTGAATGTGGGGTTTCCAGCTTAAATTTTCGTTTATAACAATACCTAAGAATGTGACGCTATCCATTCTTTTTAGGTTTATACCATTTATTTTGATAAAGATATTTTGTGACTGTTTTAATACATTTTGTGGTTGGAAAATAACAAAGTTTGTTTTATTTATATTTAAGACAAGTTTATTTGCTTTAAACCATTTATTAAATTTTGAAAGTTAAAAAAAAACAGTAATTTCATCATGTTTTCCTTTTTTGTAAACAGGGACAACCTTAGGAATCTTTAGTTTATCGGGAACAATGCCAGTTTCAAAGGAACAGTTTATATTGTGGACTAGGGGGCTTACGATAATATTTGAAATCCCTTATATTATTTTTGGAGATATATTGTCATATCCGGAACTCTTATTGTTGTCTAGATTTCTGATTATATCAGATATTTCTTTAATTGTAACAGGTTTAATGTAGAATGAGTTAGCTTGCCTGTTTTTTAAATAACGTAATGGACTGACATTAGAGTTTATAACTTTGCATAATTGTTGTCCGATGTTAATGAAATAATGATTGAACTGTTCTGGTATTATAGTACGATCGGTAAATGTATCATCATTATGCTTAATGGTATCGGGAAATTTTAGCTTAGTCTTATTTGGATTTATAACAGAGTTTTTTGTGTCCCAGGTTTTTTTTCATGTCCCCATGGCATTTTGATAATCCGGATATATAGAAGTCCCTTCTTGCCCTTTTACATAACTTATTATTTTTCTTTGTCCGGTTTTGCGACTTTAATTATTTTTTATAAAGTTTAAGTTTCTTTTTGCTAGAGTGATCTATTAATCTAGCCACATTTTTTCTCTATGGACTTTAAGAGGGTTCAAACCATGTATTGTGAGCGCACTATCGAGTCGAGTGGCCTAGCCGTAAGGCAAGGGCGCTTCTAACTACAGCCTTAACATCGGCGCTGGTTCGAGCCGCTCCTCGCCCATGGTTCGGCTGGTATTATACACGTTACTGTATTTATCATGGTTTTCTTTGTCCATGTGGTTTTGCGACTTTAATTATTTTTTATAAAGTTTAAGTTTCTTTTTGCTAGAGTGATCTATTAATCTAGACACATTTTTTCTCTATGGACTTTAAGAGGGTTCAAACCACGTATGGTGAGCGCATTATCGAGTCGTGTGGCCTAGCCGTAAGGCAGGGGCGCCTCTAACTACAGCCTTAACATCGGCGCTGGTTCGAGCCGCTCCTCGCCCAGGGTTGGGTTGGTAGAACCAAGTCTCTCGGATGACTTAAAATTGAGGTCCAGTGTACATACCTGGCCTGTGTGCTCTTTAAAAACTTATTGCACGAAAGAGTAGGGCTTACCCCGATGCTATGGTTCACAGCCCCTGCCTCTCTACTTCCGCTTGGTAGTCACGACCACGCTCATACGCAATTCGGCACATTGAAGCTGCGAGTTATGGGTTATTCTTCTTCCTTTACCTTTATAATTATAATAATGACGTGCTAACATGATTTGCAGGCACTTTCTGAATTATTTCTAAGTTCTTCCATGGTTTCTTTATCAGTGAGTTTAAATGTTTGAGCAGATTCATTGAATGGGTCTAATAAACCCAATGTATAGTGACAAGGTCTTTCAACAGTAAGTTATAAAGTCTTAGCACATGTACGTGTACCATAGCGTTAACAATGATATTAGATATATCCTATGTATTGTATGACTATTGTATTACAGTTTGAAAACATCCCATAACCATAAGTATATCAAAATGCGTTTTATTGAGAAAAAAAATGAGATCCAATTTTATACTCCTCAAGCATCCGGGAACTATGTAATTATACATGATCCCGAATACTACCTCTTTTAACGTACACATTCATTCAACGAAACCAATGTATAACCCGATTTTTCAACTAAATAATCCAGCAAGAAAACAAAATTCATGTAGGTATCGGGAAGGTCTGTGTCAAGGCTTAGGATTCCACCGTCTGCTGTCTGCAACCTGTTGGAGATTGTTCTAAGTGCTTTTGGGACACGTTCAACATCTCGAAATTTGTAGTAATTCTGTACAGTTAGTAGAGGTTCTGTCAAAGAATTGATATTTAAAATGCCTTTTAAAACCAGGTGTTAAGAGGGCCAGTGAGTCAATCAACAGAAAAATGGTAGTTGATTTGTCTCAAAAATTATTAAAAACAGCAGATAACAGGTTTTACCCTTTATCAATTCTAAGGCTTAGACCTTAGGTTAAATTATACGAAAGGCATCCATTGCTATTTTATAGGTCGCATTTAAGCAATTCCTTAATTTTTAAGCGAATAATAATTGACATGGAAGCACCAAAACATCTACTCACCTGATTTAGGCGGGAAGTTCACAGCTGCTTTGATGATTCTGAATCCCCTATGTTTAAGTTGCTGCTGAACGTTTTCGCCATATTCATTAGGGGAGTAGAATATCGGGTTTATGTCAAGTTCACGAAGACGCATTTCTGAACTAACTACAGCTTCTCGAATCCAATTGGCAGCCATCATTTCAAAATGACCGGTTGGGTATGGATGATTTCCACGTAGTCCAATGTTATAGACTGTTGCCCAGAATTTGACAAGGTCGGGCCATTCTTCAGCAAACTCACTGTACACAAACACAGTGACCGGGACTTTTGTTCTATGATATGCTAATATTGACATCACTTTTACTGCTTGTTTCCTACTCATTCCGACGTTGATTGCAATGGCTAAGTGTTTCGGTGTGTTGCATTTACTGTATACAGCCCCTGCTTTACCAGGAGCCTCTTCAGGTATCTGGATTATACAAAAACATAATAATTTACATTTCATTGTCATCGTTTGAAGGTAGGACCTTGCTCTGCTTACTTTTATAGGATATAATAGAAAACCGCTAAAATTAATCTTTCAGAACATGAGAACAGAATCATTTTTACCAAGGCCTTTGGTCCCCTGATCCATAATCGGAGGCACTTCCCGAGGCACTTGACAACCTGTGAATTATTTTTCAAGATCAATAGTCTCCGCAAAGATTTTTGAAACGTTTGGCGGTTATATGAACGTGATTACAATATACAACTTTCTGATTTATCGGTGCTATTAAAATTGGTATGCTTGATACGACGTCAAAATAGGTTTTTCCTATTAATACTATCATTAAACAATACAGTACAATCATTGTCAAAATTAAAAAAAAGTGCTAGTCCGACACCAGGCGGAATAGCCTAGCTAGGCCCTAGCTACGGCCCAATAATATAGGTAGAAGGTAGCCTAAGTAGTGGTTCCCTACATAGTTTCTATTTTTTACTTTTTATCAGTGGCAGATCCAAATAAAGGAATTCGAAATAGAGGAGGCCCAGAAACTAAATTGTAGAGATTGTATCCAGACGAAAATTAATGTCTATGGCACTTCTAGTGGCCCAGAAATGCCACTCAGACTAAACATTTGAATGTAATCCCACGCCCACCCACCCCCCTCCCTCCCATGGGTATTATACTGTTTTTTAATGTTAAATTGTTAGCTGGGTTAATATTATTAGCATGCCTATTCTTTTCTCTTCACTAAAAATATATTCGCTGGACTCCCCTTGTATAAAGCCATTGCTACTCACCTGATTCAGTTCACGAAAATTTATTTGAAAACAAGTCAAAAACAGCAGAGCATTTGGAATGGTTTTCAACATTTTTCGAGAGAACCCCTGGACCCCAAATCTTCCACTCAAATTGAAAAAGATCCCCCCATTACCAAAGCTGATTACGGGCCTGCTGTCGGCGTCATTATCACCACCAACAACTTTCATCATCTCATTTACTAATACTGAAAGACTGGAGAACTTCTATGGTCAAGATATAGGTGAAAAAATATATAATCAGAACAAACTTTTGACAACAAAGGAAGCTTGTGTCTTGTAAAAAACTTGCCTTTGTTGGATGGAGAGCTTCAAAATCTGCGTAATTCCTTATCTCTGCTCCCCAATCATACATTTTTTTCCCTTTAGTCTTTACATTATTGATTATTTTGCCTTTCTCACCACTAGAGAGCCCAACTGGCTGACTATTATGGTATTCCCCGTAATACCTGTGAAAACAAAACGCATTAAGTGAAAATAATTGCTTATTACCCGGCCAAATACCATTAGGCCACATAACTGTAACGAAAATAGTCATGTGACACAGAGACAATAAATTACGACAGTTATGTCCCCAGCCATTCGACTGTTAGGATAATATCCCCGGCCACATAAACAGTATTGTGGTATAAATTTTTATTTATGTATTTTTATTATTTATTCAGGTATACGGTAAAAAGTACAAAAAGCAGAACAAGTTTGAAATCATTGCAGTACAAAAATTAAAGGAAACCAAATACATCAAATCCATTCAAACAAACAAGAAACTGCAAGCAACATCAGCATTAATAAATATCAACAATTTGAAATATAAAATTCATTGGCTACAAATGAAAATTCAAAATACAAATTAATTAAACTTTAAAAAAATATATATTCATACAGTATCAAAATATATAGACACTGTTTAAAATAGCGTTCCCAGTTACCGAGTAATTATGCCGACCGGCTAGCCATGGCATTACAATTGTATGAATTTGTTCCTGCAAAACTACAAGGCCAATATATTAATTGTACTGTATTATAATATACAGTATGGTATTAAATATTTTATTGTTATATTAATAATTAAGTGTATTAATAATTGTACAGTACTGTGTTGTAATTATATATTAGTAGCCCCTATCCTAAGTTATAGTAGGGATCACTAATTTCTAGATAGAATTATTTTTAAAACTTGAATCATTCAATAAGCATGACTATAATGTATTTTAAATAACTTTATTTCAACAATTATATGAATTATAATATAAGCAATTAGGCCTATTATTAATAATAAATAACAAAAAATGAAAATTATTTAGAATTCATATAATTGAAAATATGGTATATCTAAAAAATATAAAAAGCAGTAAAACTTTAAATAATAATAGTAATGCATATTGTACTTATCGATCCATGCAAAGGTTCCGTCTTCTAGCATTTTTTTTAAAATTCTATATTCAGCTCCTTCAACGTCTAATTTAAAAATCACATAGTCTTCTTTTCTGGTATTTTCCTTTATCCATCTAGACAAGTCCACAACTGGAATTGTCTTACGTACAGCCAGTTTTCTACGTCCACCAGTGTTGGTGTCAGTCAGTTCTTTTTTGTCAACAAAGAGAGTTCCCCCGCCCCACTGCATGTCCCTTCCATTGTTCTTTCCTTTGTCCGGAGACCATACTGATTCGCTGAATGCAGTCATGTTACCTATATTTTTAAAAAATTAAACATTTTAAAGTTAATTCTAAATTAATGCCGTTCATGCATGTCGAGAACAAGTGATATATGATACTACTTGTTATTCCTGGGCCGCTTTAGTGTTACAGTGATTCTTACACCCACTAATAGACTTGCCACAAGTCTCTTATTTTTTAATTATTTTTCTCATTCTGGACAGCGCCACCAACGAAAGAGTTAATTTAGAGTCGAATCGGAATAAGAGACTTGTAAAACACTAAATGCAGGCACCAGGATGCCAAAAGAATGACGTAATCTTATATTCCGTATTTGGATAAATAGGCGGACCGAAATAAACAATTTCAACCAATCAAATGTTTATATTTTTGGAGCCACGAAACTGAGTCACTCGCGTCGACAAGTTAAGAATGACTAAAAATAGTCCTCCCTAATAAAACGGGCCTAAAATATTTAGAATAGACCCTAGTAAGACTAATTTTGTTAATGGCAAAAACCAATTAAGCTTAGACTAGATGCATACCATTACAAATACAACATCACAACTTTCCAGGAGAATGGCTCAGGCCTCTGGAGTCAGAAGTAATAGTAGGCCTGGCCTAGCCTAGTAGTAGTAGCCTATAGGCACACCATGTGTCTGGTACGAAACTAAGTAGTAATAAAATGTCTAATCAAAGCTACTGTTGAACCTCGCCTTTTATGTATTTATATCCGCTCTGGTCTACCATTGAGCACTCTGCTTGTAATAATTGCGATAGTTTACTTCATATTATATTTTCAATAGTAAAAGAATTTATAAAAATGTTCAATGTTGTTATATGTATACTACTCTAAGTATTAAAAAAAGGGTCACTATATATATATATATATGCTGTATTTTACTTATTATCTGTAATGCCAGATAATATAAAAACAAATGTATGTATCAAGAGAAATTCTTTTCATTTTGGTCCTCACTGCATGTTCTTTTTCAAAGCTTCAAATAAATAATGAATATTTAAATGTTTCAAGTCATGGCCTTACCTTGGCTTCTGGTATATAAATAGTTCACCTAACGTAATGGTACAAGTTTTGAATATGAAATACAATATTATATTTTCACTAGTAAAAGAATTTATAAAAATGTTCAATGTTGTTATATGTATACTACTCTAAGTATTAAAAAAAGGGTCACTTATTTAATTGTTTTTGTTTATTTTCATTTTGAATGTAATGTCTGATTAAATGAATAAAATGGTAAATAAACAAATTAAAAAAAACAAACAAATGTATGATTAGCAATCAAATTATAACAAAGTTTTAGATGCTGTCCTTGTTTAGGACAGCATTTTTGATTAATTAAAAAAAATTCTACATGTATACCACAATAAAAAGTTAAACACCAAATTATGCCTGCCCATATCTTATCCAGTATGGGGTGCCATACGCAGCAAAAGTCCATGTTAAAATCAAAATGTAATTGCAAAATTCAATGTCTAATTTATTAAAACGTAGGCGTAAATATCTCAAAATGTAGATCTAGTTTTTCAAAATGAAGTTCAAATTTTTCAAAACGTAGTTTAAATTTTTCCAAATGTAGTTCTAATTTCTTTAAAATGTATTTCAAAACGTAAATCAAAAACCAGCCTGGTTTGAAATGCAATTTACAACAACGCTAGAAATAGACTTTTGCTGCGTATAGCACTAGACTTGCGAAATGTAAATCAAAACTAATCAGCCAAGCATGACGTGGGCCTGTTCCATTAATGATGGGGGAATCATTTTTCGCTGCAGTCCAATGCCGTGAACAACACTTCCCAGTGCGTCTGCTAATTTTTAATGGTCAGGCTACAGCGATCACGAGCCATGCTTGGCATTATTATGTGGGCTAGGATTTGCAACAAGGTCTTGGACGAGGCCTCTATACTATAGTAGGAGGACTAGGCCTCTATACTATAGTAGGAGGCCTGGTCCTAGTCTAGGCCTATAATATATATAATTCTGTATAAGTAGTCATGTGATTACAGGTTTACATTGTACCAAGATTGATATTAACGATCGCATTTATTTTTCATTGAAAATAAAAGAAAACTTTAAATAATTTAACTTAAGGATTTTAAAATATTCCAAACCTGTATGCTTAAAAAAATAAATAAAATAAAAAATAAATAAAGTTAACTTAAAACACAAACAATGCGATAGGATATAAAGATTGAGAGAAGTTTTGGTATAATGTACTGTATTTCTGAAGTGCCATTCGTTTTGGGGTTGCTACAATCAGGAGTTACAATTGATCCAACAAAGGAAAAGCACTATCTATTTCTTTACATTCCAAAAAGGAGGATTGGATGCTATTTAAATTTGCTGGAGATTGAAAAATTAACTGTTAACTCTCTTGTTAGAGAGCATAGATGGTACATGACTTTCGGACTGGTATGCCTTCAGTAGCCCTATGTACTCTGGGTGTAAATAAATACAGAGAATAGGCCAATTTTAGTGAGAACTAAACCTGTTTTGATAACGTAGGGCCAATATACAATGCAAAGCAAATTGATCACAAAATCAGAAGCATGATTTCAAACATCAGAACCCAGCTTTTATTGTTTAAAACTGTCGGGGCCCCATTGAACGAAACTACAGTATTATAGTTTATATTATATTTTTTTAAACTACAATGTCGGGGCCCCTCGCGCCTGGGGCCCTGGCGCCCCCCACCCTCCGTCAGCGCCCGAGTGTGACGCCACTGATTGTAACAACTGCAGATTGTAGCAACCACAAAACGAACGGCGCTTCAGAAAATACAGTACAAGTATGCAAATTATTCTCGCAAACTTCATATCCTATCGCGTTGTTTGTGTTAAGTTAACTTTAATTTATTTTTATTTTTTGAAGTGTACAGTTTTTTTGAATATTTTAAAATCCTTAAGTTAAGTTTTTTTTTAAAATAATTTTCAATGAAAAATAAATGCGATCTTTAATATTGACCTTGGTACAATGTAAACCTGTAATCAAATGACTACTTATACAGAATTTTACTATATTATAGGCCTAGACTAGGACCAGGCCTCCTACTATGGTATAGAGGCCTAGTCCAAGACCTTGTTGCAAATCTCAGCCCACATAAGCCTAGCCTATAATGCCTAGCATAGGGCTTGTTTTCGCGGTACCCTGACCATTAAAAATTAGCAGACGCACTGGAAGCATTGTTCACCATTGGACTGCAGCGAAAAATGATTCCCCCATCATTAATGGAACAGGCCCACGTCACGCTTGGCTGACTAGTTTCGA
>NW_022701670.1:25087-27820 GCF_011630105.1 Anneissia japonica | reverse complement strand
GTATATATATATTGCGTAACAAATGATAATCCAATTTAGCTTTAATGAAACGTAGGGACAAAATTCCTAAGCAAACAAATAGGCAGATCTACAGACTAGAAGATGTCCCGAGGGTATTCGCCCAGTCCTCTAGCCTTAGTAGATTTGAAATTGATGCCTAAGATTATAAAGCCTAAATCACTGATAGTATATGGCTCGATACATTGAAGTGGTGAGCAACAGGAAGCCCTTTTGATGGTCTTTAACTAATTTGTTTGTGGTTTTTAAGTCTGAGTTTACATTCGGTTTCGCCTACAATAATTATCGTTATTACTTAGATCAAAATAGTTAAGTCTGAGTCTACATTCGATTTCGCCTACATTAATTGCTGTTTATTACATTTTATTTTAAGATAGTAGAGTGCTGCGCTTTTGTACGACAAAATTCAAATTCGGCAAACTGGGTTCGGCAAACCGGGTTTCGGCCAACTGGGATTTCATGTTTTCAGTGAACTGGATTCGGCAAACTGGGTTTTTGGCAAAGTGGGTTAAATTTGACCAACCAGGTTTCGACAAACTGGATTTAGACCAACTGGGAGGATACCGAACTGGATGAGTCTGTTGTTCCTAAATTTATGGAATCAGGTATTATCATGCAGGGAACAGTGAAATTTCACTGTTCCCTGGTTTTGTACTCGTTTTGTTGACGACACACTGTGCCAGCTAAACCTAATGATTTTTTATCACATCCGACGGCCTTTAACGCTTTTTATAGACAGATAAATTTTACATTTGAATCTTTGAAAACAGTGATATAGTACATTTTCTGGATTTACAATTTAACAACAGTGTAGGAAGCATGAGTATATTTTGTAAAAATACACATACAGGTCAATATATCCATTATGATAGTTTGCTCCATGATTAAATGTGTAGAGCAGGGCCTCAACAAAGACTATGACTTTTTCACATTACAGAACCTAGTATTCTCACATATATGTTGCTATGCTTTTATTTCATAATATGTCTTGCTTATTTTGCATGATCTTCCATTTGTTTTCATAGTTTTAATTTTTATTATGTTTATGCTTAGGCTTCTCAGATTATAATTATATACACCTTGTATTTATAGACATATTTCATATTATATTTTAATATATTTACTATATTATTACTATGCTTTTATACCTGTACCTTGTACTTGCAAATATGGATAATAACTTATTCCTGATGATGACATAATTAATGTCGAAATATTGAATCGATACTTGGAGTATGTATACTATCTTACCATTCGGTTATTGTATTGTATTTTAGTTTATGAGTCACAAACAGCTTCAGGTGAATGTGAAGCTAAACAGTTTCACGTCTTTTGAAATCATTCAAGCATGGAGGTATTATAGTAAACTGGAGAGATATGCAGAATTTAATGGACTCGCCATTCAAGTTTATTCGCTTTCATTCATGCTTCGTATGCTTCCTACCACGGTACGATGCACTACAACAATACTTTTTCACTTTGTTCTTGTTGTTGTTACCATAGTATAATAGTTAAATTACATAGAATGATCTCGAACGGTTCTAGTCGGGTATGGACAGATCGGTCGCGGTTTGTTTTCAACAGATATATTGAGCTCCAATGGAGTTGCTAAAACGCCAAATTTAATATAACTAGCCCTAATTATTGTAAGTTCGTCAATCGGTTTATCGTATTTTTGTTTATTTATGTTTTGTTGTCTTTCTACTAAGTAACAACATGGCTACTTAAAAGCAAGAAAATGAATACTACTATTACTAAACTAAATTTCAATTAATATTATGGTATTTATAGGATATTTTCTAGTTTGTTGCATTCCTAGTACCATTTTACTCTTTTATCGGACGGTTTTTATTTTCGTTTTGTTATCGATCCTACGCTTCCTACTACATAACAAATACAGCAAATAAAAATGAATACTAACAATTTGGTATTTCTCTTAGTACGGTATTGTTTTTTGATATGATATTATTTATAAAAATCAAACTTTTTATCACGAAAAACCAGCCAACTCGTTATTTAAATTACTGTAACATCAGTTTATAAACAATTATTTTTATTAGTATTAAAGCTTATTATTACAGAAACAACGCAGATGTTACGAAGTTGACCGAGTTTGAGTTTTTTTTAAATTGTTTGTTGCGCTATATAATTATATTGATATAATTTTTATTATTAATGCTTGAATCAAATAAAGATTTATGGAATAAGTATAGTCAATAGATTAGTTTCGCATACGTTTTTTTTTTCTTGTCTGTTACGTTTCCATTTACCATAAATGTTCCGTTTATGTTTATAATAATATTGTAAAGAAAATATGTATTTTCATATTTATATTTTCCATATAAAATTATCAATACATTTATAATTGCATGCTGTACATTTTAAAAGCCGTTTCATGCTTCTTTTGTATTCATAAGCCCGAGAAAAATCACTCAACTTAATAGGCCTATTTCCACAAATTGATTCCCATGGTACTCTTAAGGCGAAGCTGACACAAGGTTTGTAATTTCTTGTTTGTTTTATTTCCATTTTTGATACATTACTGCAAAGACAGAAGTAGGTCAGATGCTAAAATAGACGACTAGCTATTTCTAGGTACAAACACGTGGGCTGGAGCGCAGTTCACCACTTCACGTGTGTTCACCTACTTCATGAAACCAGTAACTTCGAATCGTCTGCTCTGGCTGCTGATCATGTTTATAAAAAAAAATAATG
>NW_022701670.1:20211-24838 GCF_011630105.1 Anneissia japonica | reverse complement strand
TTCAATCATGAATATATCACCGTAAATGGAAGAAAGAGAATATGTTAGTAGAAAGATAAAATGTTGTTAGTAAAAAGATAGCAAAACGGAAATAAAAAAAAAATACTTAGAAAAAAAAAAATACTTAGGCCTATGATAAACTGATTGACAAACTAATTATAATAATATATAGGGCCTAGGCATATTCAATTTTGCGTTTTCGCACCTCCTTAAGCCTTCGGCGCTCCATATATTTGTTCGAAATAAACCGCGACCGAAATGAGGCGCGACCGAAACGAAGCGCGACCGAAATGATCGGCTACCGTAGGAACGGGGGGTTCCCATGCACCCCCAGGATATATTTTTTAAACTAACATTTTTGTAATCCTTAAAGTGTCTAATGAAAGAATTTTGATGTTCCCATTAAAAAAAAATGTCCCATGGAGATGTTTGGTGGCCATTTTGGCGGCCATCTTGGATTTTCAACAAAAATCATTAATTTTTATAATTAATTGACTAAAAATCATATAAAATCAAATAAACCTTTAAAGGTATATAGTAAGCAGTGTTTATGTTCTTAATATAAGAATATTGACTTCGCATTTACATTTGGCGGCCATTTTTGGATTTTGAATGAAAATAATTAATTTGTATATTTTAATAACTAAAAATCATATTAAATCAAGTGAACCTCTAAATTTACACAGTAAGCAATGTTTATGCTCCCAATACAAAATACTGACTTCCCAAAACATTGTTGGCCATATCGGCAGCCATTTTGGTGGCCATCTTGGATTTTCAATGAAAATCATTAATTTGTATAATTTATTAACTAAAAATCGTTTTTTAAAAATCATGTGAACCGCTAAATGTATAATAGTAAGCAGTGTTTAAGTTCTCAATACAAAACCTTGACTTCCCAATACATTTGGCGGCCATTTTGGTGGCCATCTTGGATTTTTTTTTTAAATCATTAATTTAATGTATACCGTAATTTATTAATTAAAAATCACCTAAAATCAAATGTATACAATAAGCATTGTTTTATATTCTAAATACAAAACATCGACTTATCAATACATTTGGCGGCCATATTGCCGGCCATTTTGAATGTTCAATGAAAATTGATTATTGATATAACATTTGACCTATATATCATACAAAAAATAAGTAACCAATGTTTTTAGAATAATGTTAGTAATTGATTGAGAGTGCGGTACACTACATTCTCCCCCAACTAACTTTAAACTATAAATTCAGACGGTCTGGGGCCTTACTATTTGTGAGGATCTTCGCAATAGGGGTTTTTGAGCTGGTAGGACTCTTTGACCTTTGTCAACCGGTTCACTCATTCTGGGGTTTTCGAACACCATTGGAGTTTCAGAGGGTGTGGAACTTTGCGTTGGCAAAGAAGGCACAGGTTGTGTTACCACATGTGGATCCCGCTGCTTCTCATGAACTTCCATTGGAGTATACCCACTTACGTCATTGACAGGAACACTAGCCAGCAGAGAGTCGGCATGACAATAGTGTAGGGCTCCCGCAACACGCACCAAATAGTTAAGAGGACCCAATCTCTTAATTACACATCCATTTATATGCTTAATTAACTCATCTCTATTGTTTTTAACTCCAACATGTTCACCCACGTCAAATTTCCTCAAGTGCTCTACCTTACTGGCAGTGACCATTCCATTTTTATGCCTTAGGTTCTAATAAGACAAATCTTATTGTGGGGAACATGCTTACACAACACTAGAATATTTAAAATCATTTGAAGTTAGTTTGGACATAGGTGGTCTCTCTGCTAGGGAATTAGGGAGAGGGCTTCCATGCAGCCACCAACTGCAAACGTTTTTAGAACATACTCATTTCAAATTTCCATGAATGGTGGTTTCCTCTGACTGCTTCTGTGGCTCCATGATGACAAAATAGTTTGTGAATGGCTGGTTGATAGGGGTAACTTTTTCACCAGTACTTGAGACAAAGCCACCAAATCCTGGAACAAGTTGTTTCTCTACGCTCCCGACTGCACGTGCCAGTAACCAGATATGATACTCTCAGATGGACTGTACAGTTTAGCGCAGGCAGAATGAATGCAGCTCCCTCAGACAGTTTTTGGCCCAACACGACTGGTGCCAGGATCTTGGCCATATCCACTCTCATGAGCGCATCTGGCTTCATGCCAGATGCGTCCGGAGCATTTTCTCCTGGTTTGCTGGCTCCGAACTTGGGTTTCACCTCCTGTACTAAATTCCAGCACTGTTCAACACCTTTGAACCATGAATGTTTGTCATAATTTTGTTCAGATTCATCATCAGCTCTTGACGATGCATCCACTTTCCTCACTCCTCAGCTCAACACCATATTTCATCTTGAGTGGGACAATCTGAACAAAATTATGACAAATATTCATGCAAACTGTGTTGAACAATGCTGGTGGAATCAAGGTACAAGTGGTAAAACCCAGGTTTGAGCTCTGGACGCTTCCTGTCTACAAACGAAGCAAAATGTGCTTCTTGAAAGGGTATATGATCGTGACTCTGGCACCAGTTCAGGTTGTGCTGGGCCCAAATTTTCTGAGGAAGCTGTATTCAATCTGCCTACACTGAAAAGTGTACCAAAGTGCATTCAAAAGTATCATGTCTGGTTACATGCATATTGGTAGCAACAGAGAGAAACAACTTGTTCCAGGATTTGGTGGCTTTGTCTCAGGTCTGGTGAAAAACTCTTTTTGTAAGTCAGCCATCGCCAGTATAACCCCTATCTACCAGTCAGGCACAGAATATTCAGTCATCAAGGATCTATGGAAGCAGTGAGAGGATGCCATCATGGAGATTGGACAGAAGTGTGTTCTCAATACTTTTAAACTTTGTGGCTGTAATAAAGCACCGGCAACCTATATCCCAACTTTCAACCTGTGAACCATCGGCTTGGTAACTTCAAGAAAGCTAATAGGCCGATATTCTGTTGCAACAAGCCTTGTGATTTTTCTTAGATTATTATGTACCACTATGGTAAATTTTATGATGATCCGTATAGTGTGATCTTGTTAAAAGGCAGACAAACAACAGTGAATGCATAACCTCCTTGGCGGTAGTAATAATAAAGTATGTGTTTAGTGGGTCCTCCATTAATTATAGTCATTTAAAGAATTACATGATTTTATAAGGGATTTTCTTTGTAAAGCATCACAAAAATTATTCATTGGATGTAACAGCATGTGTAGTACAATAATAAATGTACAGTAGATTTATTGTGAAACATTGCATCTGACTGGTGTTCATTGGTGTGGATAGCACTTGTGAACAGCGAGCTTGAATCATGGTCATTGAGTTTGACCATTAATTTTTAGCTTGTACCGTGGTTGGACTAAAATTATTTTAAAAATATTTTTCATACCATACATTAGGCCTATACCTAATAGGTATTATAGTTTGAGTGTGAATAAAGTGAATTCTCATATTTTTGTAGTTTCAGTGTATCAAACCTGTTGATAGGTCATGGATCTCAATCAATTCTCAATGACAACATTTCTTTGTTTGTATAATATAGGTGAAAATTTATACGGAATCAATGTTTATTTAAATGACAATATGGCCGCGAATGTGGCCGCCAATATCCGGTAGCTGCCAAAATGGTTGGGCAATGTATATTACGAAGTAAATGTTTTGTATTGAGAAAATAAACACTGTTTATACCATAGGCCTATATATTTAGAAGTTCATTTGATTTTATATGGTTTTTAGTTAATAAATTATACAAATTAATGATTTTCATTGACAATCCAATGTGGCCGCCAATATGGCCGCAAAATGTATTGAGAAGTCAATTTTTTTGTATTGAGAACATAAATACTGCTTACTATATAAATTTAGAGATTCATTTGATTTTATATGATTTTTAGTTAATAAATTATGCAAATAATTGATTTTCATTCAAAATCCAATATGGCCGTCAAATGTAAATGCGAGGTCAATGTTTTGTATTAAGAACTTAAACACTGCTTACTATACACATTTAGAGGTTAATGTGATTTTATATGATTTTCAGTTAATAAATTATGCAAATAATTGATTTTTATTCAAAATTCAAGATGGCCGCCAAAATGGCGCCAAACTACCCCATAGGACAATCTTTTCGATGGGAACATCAAAATTCGTTCATCAGATACTTTGAGGATTACAAAAATGTTAGTTAAAAAAATATATCCTGGGAGTGCATGGGAACCCCCGTTCCTACTAGACTATTCCTTACAACACAGCGTTAAAACCATTTATGTCACGTGCCCTGTTGGTTGTAATTAATGGAAATTATGAACCCTTGTCAATATAATAACTTTGACCACTGTGTACCGTACTTGTAGCAAAGACAAGCCAAACCAGTCACTCGTCGCAAAAACTGATTTTTAGTGAATAATACAGTGTTCAACAGTAAAACGAGTACGGTATAACATAATAAAAGTATCAAATCCGACATTTGTTTAAGAAGTTACAAGTGTTTAAACATACAGCTGTTTAAAGAACAATATTTGAGAAATCAGCCTTCAAAGTTTATGATTTTGGGCATTTCTCAGGCAGAGACTATCACAAATCGTAAAAAATTGTTGTTTTTAACTTTGAAAATGTGGAAAATAACGGCATAGCAT
>NW_022701670.1:12220-19712 GCF_011630105.1 Anneissia japonica | reverse complement strand
TTTCCACTCACAATAGTGTAGTCGCAATACTACTTGCACAAAAGTGAAATTCAAAAAGAGGAGAAAAGGAAAAACCACATGATTGATTTTTAATGTACGGTACATGCAAAGATACTAAAGTAAAGTGACTGTTGTTTATCTCATTTGCCTTTCATGGCTCGAATACGTCACAAGATAATCAGTAGATAATAAATCATTATCTTTATGAATGTTAGTTTACACAAAATAAATATGTAGCTGGCATGATTATTATTACCAAGATAAACACGTTTTATGATGAGTATTTCTGTGGCAGATTGCCTAGCCGGCCCACCTCCCTAAATTTTTCAAAATTTAAAAGTGGAGAAAAAAGGAAATTATATTCAAATTTAAGACTGAGAGTGCTATTTCCGGCCAACTAGAGGTACCATAATCATAAATTTTCATGGTGGGGCTGAGGTGGTCTACACGCCTCTGTAAAATTTTCTCTCTGGGCCACCTCTAGTTGTCTAATAATGAACGAAAACACTCCGAACTCATAGTTTTTAGTGGCGGATCCCAGGAATTTGAATTAGAGGCCCAGAGGGACAGTGAAGGGAATATACCTCAGTCCCACCATGCTTCGGCTAAGGTAAGAAAATGTATGATTCTGGCAAGCATTGTGAGCGCAGCGAGCAACTAGGTTTGATCAGCCTGAAAGCATTTTTTTAATTTTCCAAAAAAGAGGGGCGGCGCCCCCTCCCCCTCCTAATCTGCCCGTGATGTGTAAACAAGAAAATACATATGGTGTGAGATTTCACTTTTCCCTGGTACTACCAAAAAAATGGTAATTATTTCATAAACATGAACCTCCCATGAAGGCCTTTTTTTAAAATAGGTCTGAAAAGCAAGCATGTTGTTTTAGTACTACTGCAAGCATGTTCGTGGACGTGAGAAAGCGTAGCCTATATATCTTATTATCGCTTATATATTATTTTCTTTAATATAGTGTTGCTTAAGCCTATAATATTAGTTTGACGCAGCTAACAGTGTACCATCTAATTTTGGTCCGACTTCTTCATTGTATTTGTTGTCAAAAGATATTACAAGTTGGTCACTTACCGAAAAAAAAAAAAAATCAACAGTTAACGGAAGGTGGTGGCTTACGAGAAGTATCAAAAGCACTGATTTGATAGGGAGAACAAACGGGACCATGATAATAATGAGAGTGGACGTCAATGGAGGACGTGATCGCTTACAAGCAGTGGTCGCACAGGGAGGTTAAACTGCATTATACCAAGGAAAAGTGAATTTACACTCTTTCCTTTACCAACTAATACTGTAACAAATTACAGGGTTCTATTTGCTACTACGATACAGGCAACCAAAAAGTTACCATAAAATTCTTTTTATTTCAACTTTAACTATTAATGTACGAAAAACATTCGGTATTCATAGATGACACGGCGTGTGCGCCAGGTCTGAGGCAAGTGTCAGTTAACCCTGTAAATCAAAATAAAAAAGAGGGTGGCTTATATTTCATATATTTTTCACATTATCGATCATTAATTATTATAATCGGGATATTTTAATTTTTTATTCATTTTAGGGGGATTACGACCCCCTCTGACTGCGCCCTGGTGGTTACGGGCCTGAAAATTCTAGTGATTTGATGTACTGAAAGACGAAAATGAATGATTCTATAAACCAGTTCTCTTAAAATACCGAATGGTACGAGAGTAGGGGAACAGCTAGTGAATTCGTCTTTTCTGCCAGGAAATTCCGCACGTTTGGCGTCAATATGTGTGACATGCCTCGTAAAACTTTACAGTAGGCCCTACTAGGGCATGTCACAACACATGTTTGATTTTCTTCACATGCGTGTATCTAGTGGGAGATAAATGCAATTGGAAGTGTTGTGCATGCATAACCAGGAATAACCTTCCAGACGAGAGCAAAAAGAACTCTTCATATTCAGTGCTTATTATAGTTTGAGTATTGCAGGGGTTCCGCGAGGGCTTTACAGTATAACCAATCTTCAATATTACAGGCCTAACAATAGGTTAAAATGAAAATATTTAAACTTTTTTTTCAAATCACAGAAAATCACAAATGTTATATTCAGTGCATTCCCGACTGTCATGAAAATGTGAAAATTCTTAAACTTGGTGGAGTACGGACGCACCCATCGCACCACCCCGCCCACTAGATAGACAGGCCTGAAAACTTTAAGTTTTACTTGCCAGTATTATATTAGGTATCTTCTAAGACCACATACTTTTTAAAAATATTTATCTCTCACCCTGACCTTCGCCATGGCGAAGGTGCAAACGTCTGGGTCCGCGCCTGAGAATGCATGACTATAGAGAAATAACATCATTTATTCGCTGAAATTTGTTATATTAACTAGGCCTACTTTAAATACAGAATGAGTTATAAATAGCAGTACAGTAGATTAGATTGATATTATTATTTTTTTGTAAAGTTGTGAAATAAGATTCTCTAAAAATTTAGTCTCATTTGAGAAAGCAAAACCAAATCTATATATACATCATAACCCACCGTTATATAATGAGCGTAATTTCGTAACTAACTCGGTGTTGCGTAAGAAAAACTTGTAACAGAAGCCGGGCACTCACTGCATACGACGGTCGTACGACCGTCGCACGACGAACCCAACTCCGCTCCCTGTGAGCGCTAGACCACGCAACGCCGTCTGCTGATTATCAGTGGTCGTCTGAACGGATCGTCATTAAAAACGATCAGTTGCGCGCGCGTCGTCGCGTTGCGTTTTTTTTTTTTTTTTTTTTATAGAATTGCGTTGGCCGACCACCGTCGGGCGTAATGAGTGCCCGGCTTAAGGGCTCACTCACCGTCTCGTTCGGCGACTCCAACAGGACAGTGCAAGTAATGATCTCTATATGGACTGAAATATGGTGCGAGTCGTACATCAATCTCGAACGAATGAATAATGAAATTTTTACCATCTGGGTAAGTTTCCCGAAACAACTCTACTGTTGACGCCATATTACCACCGCAGTCAAGTAGTATTTTTCTCGGTCCTGATGTATTTAATTCATTGAGCTTATTGTCGACATTTTTAGTTCCATAATTTAGTACACTCGATAAATCGTCATGCATTCTGTAAAGGAATCATAAAAAAAAATATGAAAATATTGAAATTAATTTCGTTAACAGCGAACGTGTCGTGGAAAGGCTTCTAAAATATTACTTGGACTTATGTACACGACACAAAGATGAGTAAGCATGACCTTTAGTCATCTGCCTGAAGATTGGCTAAGAGGCAAATATAGTGTAGTTGTTGTCTTTATAACACAACGTGAAACACTACCGATCATTTTGTTTACTTTGTATTTTAGTGAAGTGCTTGAGACACTGATCTATTTAATGATTCACAGCATGGATTTGTCCGAGGACGATCTACAGTGATTCTCACTGTGTTTAACAAATTCAGTGGGGTTGACAAGGCTGGGTCGGTGGTTGACCTTGTTGACTTTTATTTCTCTAATAGGTTCCCGAGGGCCCTGGTTCTAGAGTAAAACCGTCAAAACATTACATGACTCTTTTATTGAAGTAATCTATAATAAAAATCTACCTGAAACCCATCCCGGTATTTCTGAGTCTGGTTTCGGTTTTAGGCCCCGAAAATAAATAATTATTTTAACACAACTATTTATTGAAGTGAATTATAGTACAGTGTATAACTTTTTTTTTTTTTTTTTTTATTAAAGACAAGTAATCCATATACCATCTTGGAGTCTATGTTTCGTTTCGAAATATTAATTTCTAATGTATTATTATACAGATAACAGATACAAAAATACTTAATTATCATGAAAATATGTAGTACAATATAGACTGTAGGCCTGAACATGGAACTTTTACTAAATGACAGTGTTATAGTAGGACTACAGTTCCCAAGAACACTCTTCCAGTCTAGGGGGGCCTTCATTAGGCGTTTGAGCCCACGTTAGCGTTACTTTTAGGATTTTCCAGTTTGGATTGTGATTGTGAATCCAGTGTTTTTTTTTAACCACTGAGGTAATTAATCTGGTATGTCTGGTAACTCCCAGGATATCTGTGCTAGTGACAGGTTACCATATTCGCCAACAACTGAATGAAGTTCACGCGCGCACGACTCCATGGAAAAATGATTAATGGGTTTATATACACAAGAGAGTACTTACGGACACTTAGTTTTTGTGGTTATACACTTTGATTTTGACAGTTTGGTAAATGATGAAATCCCCAGTTTTTGAGGATTCAAGAAGTAACGCTAAGGTGGGATCCAACGCTTAATGTTAATAATGAATATTTATGGAAGTAAAAGAGCCGGTACATAAAATATCATTTAAAAACAAGTCAAAAAAGTGTCTATAGTGGTGAATTATGGTTTAGGTTATTTTTAATAAAGTTTCAAAACTTTCTATGTATGTGGAAAATGTAGTTGATTACCAAAGGTTAACAATTTTTATTTTGAAGACTGCATGGTCTAGGAAGTGTACATTTTTTTATGGGGCAAGTTTCCAAGGGCGGGTTTTCTAGGGGCGAGTTGACTGCCAAAGAGTGTTGCCAAAGTGCGAGCCAGCGTGTTATTTGATTACAAGTGCGAAACATCACAAGTGCGAGCCAGCGAGCCATGACGTCACGACAATAGACGTTACTCGAGTTGTGCGAGGTATCGGCTGATATTTGTGGAGTAAAATTCAAAAAACAACTATAGGTCTAATAATGAATTATTGTGATGTTAAATAGACAATGTTAGCTATAGCGACGTTGTTTTTCATTGGGACCTTCGTCCCTTCAAGGCTAGGCCTATACCATCCTAGCTAGTCTAGGCCTAGAGTAGGATAAGGCTAGCGCGACATGCGGACGTTTAGGATAAGGCTAGCGCAACATGCGGATGTTGGTACGTGTAGGTTAGTCTACAAACGTCGCCTAAAGTAATTGATTTTACCCGGCAGAACGAAAGAAGGAAACTCCGCTTTTCAGTCGTCTTAGGCCCTTGTTTTTTGACAAACAATGAACTTTCAGAGGTGAAATTGCTGTCAAGTATATGAATTGGCTGTTTCGCAGCAATAAAGGAACTTCAATAGGCCTAGGCCTAATTTAACGTTTGGGTTCCTTCTTAACATTCCCTCACTTCCTCACCGACCAACGACCATGAGGAGATCTTTTTGCTTTAGTTATCGGAGAATTGCTACATCAATTTTTTGGCTACTGTCCCCATCGGAGGGCTGTAAACACTTGTCATGATGTAGCAATTAAAGATGGCGGAAAAGGGTAAATACGGTGGAGGAATGATTGGTACTACTACCACGATGTAGTGGCGCTCTATTGAAAATCGATTAGCTCTCGAACAAAATTGCGTTCGAAACTCGGACATGCGTTATGAGACCCAGCACGCGTTCGCCACGAACGCATTTTACCGTCATTTGAAGGATCGCCCTTAACGCGGTAACTCCAAGAGTTACTCTTTTTTAAGTGTTTTTAGTGTAATATGATAGTAGTAGGCCTATACAGAATATTATTATGAAAGAAAATGTTCATGAAAAATCCAGATACACTATAATACACACATCTGCACATTGAAGAACATAAGATTAAATTCAAAGACAAAAACTCCTGTATAAGGCAGTAGACACACGCTCCCGCCGGGAGCCTATTTTAAAATAATGTATAAGACAGTGTATACCAAATGATAAAAAAGTAAATTTTTCAAAATTTCTCATCAATACCATGACAGATTAAATGAGATTGTTATTCCTTCGTGAATAAAGTGCATGAAACACAAAGACATTTATATAAACACAATATGAAAAACAATGACTCATATTTATCGAGTTGATGGGTATTGTGTGCTTTGAATACTCAGGCGGTCGAATATTCTATGCATTATTTAATAAACTTGACTGAAATTGATAGATTAATTGATTGATGTATTGTCTTTCTAGTCGTGGACAAGGTCAGTCAATCTTTCTTTCTCCGGAAAATACTTGCACCAGCCCAATGCCAGACTATACCTGGTAAACAATCTGTTACCTGGAGTGTGGTTCATTGGTTCGGCCGATCCCCTATCGAGCAAGCCTCCTCTTAAAAATCAATCCCCAACTTGTATTAATTCAGTGGTGGCTACAGAAATTTGCCGACAGGGGGGTCTGAATCAAGGGGCCGACTAGCTCGAGCCTCGGTCAGGGCCCTGCATGCCATAAAACCATATTACATACTAGATGTGTATAAGAGACAGGGGTAGGATACGATGCTTAATCCTGCATTTTATTTAATTTCTAATTTTAACTGAAATAGCCATGCCTTCAAGTGTGTTTTCCCTCAGCAATTTTGTTTACCATTATTTTGTCTATAATTTGTATATAAATATGGCTCCTCCATGACCCAATCATCATTTTTTATTGCCCTGTCAGAGATACCAGGACCCCCGCCACCGAGGGAAAGGGGGTGGGTTTTGCGGACAAGGGGTCGATATCTCTGATGGAAAGGCTAATCCTCTTGGCGGAAACCTAGATCGGCGGGGCTAGTGGCAGTCAAAAAACCCAGTGGCAGATCCGCGTATTTGAAAGAGGAGATCAGAGTGGGAACTTCACAGATCGTGAGTCTAGACCACCCCAGCCCCACCATGATTGATGGAGCTGGATGATTGCGCTACCTCTATATGGCCGGAAATGGCACTCTCAGACTTATAATGTGGAATTTTTTGAACGTTGAATAAATTTTGTTGGGTGGGGGAGTGGTGGTGGTAGACTGGTCACTTTGAATCCGCCACTGAACCCCTTATGGGTAGGGCGAAACTGCTGAAACTCCCACTACTTAGTAGGCAGCCCACTGGCCAAATCTGGCCCGCGAAGTAATTTAAATAATGAAAAAAAAATAAAGCATATTAATAAGAGGTTTGATAAATACATTTTCAATAAAATAAAGACAAACAATGCAACCCCTGGATAATGTGCACGGGGTGGTTTGAAAATGAGCAAGATTATATACGGTAGGCCATATATAATAAATCGATCCCTGTGTGTTTTTAAAACAAGCCAAAAGCGCGTATAGTCCAGTCCGAAATATAGCAATATCAGAGGTTGCATTTTTTTTTGCTATATTTTTTAAAAATTGGATATGATGTAGAGTAGACATTGATAAATCAAAAAAGTATGTGCAACATTTTTTTTTTCATACGTAAGGGGGGTTGCCAGCAGTTTCAAAATGGCCGCCATTTTTTCCTAAAATTGTCACTAATATTGTAAGTTTATGTTATTAAAATGCAGCATTCAATTGGAAATTCACTCATAACAATGACAACAACAGATAACTAAATATTGTACACATTTTTGAGCTATTAAAATTTAAAATTGCTGCCATTTTCCATTGTATTAGCTTTTTAGCATACATATTAATATAATAATAACCGATCTGTACTGTAAAACAAAAATGTGTGATAGAGCTAGTTATATGCAATTGCCATATGCTGTTAATGGTTATTACCATAATATATATGTGATAT
>NW_022701670.1:0-9768 GCF_011630105.1 Anneissia japonica | reverse complement strand
TAGAGATATCTCTATTTAAAACTAAGATATCTCTATTTTCATTGTTAATAGAGATATCTTAATTTTTAATAGAGATATCTTAATTTTAAATATAGATGTCTTAGTTTTTAATGAAGATATCTTAGTTTTTAATATAGATATCTCTATTAATAAAGATATCTTTATTAATAGAGATATCTCTATTTAAAACTAAGATATCTCTATTTAAAACTAAGATATCTGTTAATAGAGATATCTTAGTTTTGTTTTCTGTTGCAATGTCTGATGGGATAGCGTATACCTTAGAATGTGGTAGGAATCTGTTTTGGCAGCAGCGGATTGATTCCAGATGTGATTAGGTTTATATATGCGCAGAGCTGTGTGTGTCCAAGGACTCTGGCTATGCAGTTAGGTCCTTAAAACATGCTTCCACCGTCCACTGTCATACTACATTAATGCCTGTCTCTTATACACATCTAGATGTGTATAAGAGACAGACACAGACTTCAAAATAGCGCATGCGCAAACTATGTTCTATAAGGATGATTATGAATAATTCGTGAAATTTTACCAAGCTATCCTACGTTAAAAACATTTGTTAACCGCTCAGCCATTCGACTCGCACATTTTTCAGGGAAATATATTATTTATCCCATTCTTAATTTGGCCAGACAGGCAGATCATACATACCTCTGTTGAGAACGAGGGTCTAAATCTAGAAATTGAAAATCATATATCAATGAGTCACTTGCGAATTGTTTACGCAAATATTTTTATGAACGTACTGTGTATTCGGCACGGAACCATGTCAGGGAGGGCAAAATATAACTCCTGTGATATTTTTCTGACGCAAAATCACTGTAAATCACATCGATATAACTTAACTGCTGTCTCTTATACACATCTAGATGTGTATAAGAGACAGGTTTGTAATATATCTGTTAATATTTGAACGATTTTTTGGCTGTTTTTGCAACGTGTTCCATTTAATTACCTACAGTGTCATGCCACCTTTGTTTTTTTAAATCACTGAAGCGTCGTCTGAATCTTTTTTTGAACAGTAAGATCATTTAAAAATTGTCTTGTGTTAAAGTATAGGCCTGTTTATAAAATGTCCTGATCATGTTACAAAAGCCCCTCTTACTTTTGACCTCGTGGTCCAATTTTAAATTATGCTTCCCCAATTGGTTAATTCACGTAATAGAATGTACAAAAATGTGCTTTATACTGCAACCAAATTCAGCCACATAGGTGTGCAACCACAATTTTCTAACAAAAGTGTGTGCTCCAATATACACCAAATTCCAGTAAACATCATTGTACCATCACACATTACATCTCTGGAAAAAAGTTTGCATATCAATCATCATCAGTCTACATCCATTAATTAATATTAATTATTATTATTATTAATAAATATTACAAATTAACAAGTTCACTTGAATATTTACAATAGCCTACACAATAACTGCCTCACATACTGTTACATACATATGTACTGTAACTCTACTTATTACTAGCTAACAATATAAACTACAGCCTGCCACAGGAAGCATTCTCTAAACGTATGACTGAAAAATACAGAGCAATTCAAATAAAAACTGTAAGAAATTAAGCAAGATAAATCCTAAGATCATAGGCATGCAATTAGTAACTGAGAAGTTATTAACTAATAAACTGTAGGCAACATTCAAAAAGCGTTGGCGGTAAAGAAGCCTGACAAACAATAGAGCGGAATAAACAAAGTGTCGACAATGTAAGAATCAGAGTGCACACCGCAAATGTAATAGAGACAGTGGGCCTATATAAGCGATGAGACTATAATTTATTGATATTATTATAATGCTTATATAAGTTTATACACTATTTTTATAGGCTTTCCTTCCATCTTGATTTCAGAGGTCAAAAACATTTTTCAATTTTTTTTCAATAATATAGTGGTGTAGAATAGTCTTTTGAGAACATTTTCCAGAAAAAAATTAATGTGACCCTCCATTATGGAGTTATGAATTTTTCGATAACATGAGGACAAGTATTTAGCCTCAAATCTTATCTTATTTTTGTTGGTTACGCACTACTGACTTGATTTGTTTGTCATCATTTCTACCGATTCGTGGAAAAGGCGTGGGTTCCTCGCGAAGCACAGAATAGCTGATTATTGAGGCTGACACAGACTTCAAAATAGCGCATGCGCAAACTATGTTCTATAAGGATGATTATGAATAAATTCGTGAAATTTTACCAAGCTATCCTACGTTAAAAACATTTGTTAACCGCTCAGCCATTCGACTCGCACATTTTTCAGGGAAATATATTATTTATCCCATTCTTAATTTGGCCAGACAGGCAGATCATACATACCTCTGTTGAGAACGAGGGTCTAAATCTAGAAATTGAAAATCATATATCAATGAGTCACTTGCGAATTGTTTACGCAAATATTTTTATGAACGTACTGTGTATTCGGCACGGAACCATGTCAGGGAGGGCAAAATATAACTCCTGTGATATTTTTCTGACGCAAAATCACTGTAAATCACATCGATATAACTTAACTGTTTCCTGATATACCGAAGACTTATCACTTAAATATTTCGAATAAACGACGTAAATATAGGCCTATGTACTTAAAAACGAAAAAATAAAAAATCACTAGCCTATATGTCCTAAATACTGATATGAAAGAATAAGTGGAACATAATACTATAAAGAGACAAAAACAACAAAATACTCTACCCTGACGGTCGCCGAACAAGTGATTGGTTAGGTTGGTATATAACCGCTGTTTCTTTCATGGAAATGTAATTTAGGCATATATAAGTCAGAAAGACGCCAAGTGAAAAAGACAGTCCACATGGTAACAGACTACCTATACGTTTTCGTGTCATAATTGATAAAAATGATATGCGGGTTACAAACAGAAGACTCTTAACGGTATCACCAGTCCTTCTGAAGCATAATCGATGGTAAGCGTTATATGGGCACCAGTTCCGTTTGTTGAGCATTTTTAAACCTAGATATTGTGGTGGCGCCATTCAGTTTTATATTATTTGCTGTCGTAATTTGCCGTCGTCATACATTTCAGAGCTTTGTGTAGTGTATTATAGCATATAGAGAGCACCTTATCTCAGTCGGCTAATTTGGTGGTAGCCACTGTGTGAACCGTGGAGGTTTGTAGTTTCCCGGTTCAATTCCATCGTGCCTCTACTTGTGTTTAGTCGGAGGGCTGAAGTACACGTTGTAGCGTATCGTCTTTCGGATAAGACATTTAAGCCGTTGGTCCCGTGTGCATTTATGGCCCATGTGCACGTTAAAGAACACAGTAGACCTACACTCTTAGGAAAAAGAGTAGGAAATTGTTGTAGTTCTAGACTTTCGTGGGCTGTCCTTGGTGTAATAAATCCAATCCATATAGAGTCATAGCCGTCAGAGCATGCTTTCAATTGGTCTGGCGATTTTTTTTTTTTTTTTTTTTTTGTAGATAAGGGATAAATTTGAAAAACACAAATTTTGGGATAACACCTCGGAGTTCTTTCTGTTCCGTTGATTCACTGTGTTTAAACCTGAAACGTACGTGCCGATAATCCGATATTACGTGCCTATTCTTCTTAATAACATCAGCTCTGAAATAAAAATTTATCCCGTCCAATCTTTTAAGAAGGCACTCAATCAAAAATTGTTGTCTCAATATCTTTATGTTCCCAAACTATTTTATGAATGAAAGCACTTTCATTTGCTTACTTGAGTTGCCTAATTTGTAGACCTAAATTTCTGACATATTTATAAATTTTCGATTTACTGCGGGCAGAAAGTACATCTCTACCACGATCATTAACACGATTGTAATCACACTACTAGATCTACTTTCTGCCACAAAAGGGGAAGGAATGTTAGTTACTTATCCATTTCTTTGAAAATGAGCAAGATTATATACGGTAGGCCATATATAATAAATCGATCACTGTGTGTTTTTAAACAAGCCAAAAGCGCGTAATGATGTAGGGGTTACACCACTCAGATCTAAAATTAAATCCTGTAAACAGAACCTCCCAAGCTTAGTATTCTTATCGATCTGCTAAATTTAACCTAGCAGCTCAGAGGAAGTAAAACCCTTATCATAGACATTTTAAAGTCTTAAGGATTGCAGAGGCCTGATGCCTGATTTATGACCCATGGTAGAAGAAGCCCATTGTTAAATCATTGAGGTAACACAACTAAATTTAGGTTATTTAGCAATACGTATATTGCCCTGTTCTTAATAGGCAACCCGCAGTCAATTTAATTTGGCCCGTCAAGAAAAATAATAATAATAATAATAAAATTAAAAACATAGGCCTAATAAGAATTCCGATAAATACATTTTCAATAAGGTAAAGACAAATCTGTCATGTCCATGTGCATGGGGCGGTTTGAAAATGAGCAAAATGTTATAGGCCTAGGCTACAGCCATAAAGAGAGTAATTAGCGCCAAAAATTGATCACTGGGTACTTTTCGTGTTGTATAGGCATTTTTGGTTCCATTTAATTACCTACAGTGTCATGCCACCTTTGTTTTTTTAAATCACTGAAGCGTCGTCTGAATCTTTTTTTGAACAGTAAGATCATTTAAAAATCGTCTTGTGTTAAAGTATAGGCCTGTTTATAAAATGTCCTGATCATGTTACAAAAGCCCCTCTTAAACAAAGTGTCGACAATGTAAGAATCAGAGTGCACACCGCAAATGTAATAGAGACAGTGGGCCTATATAAACGATGAGACTATAATTTATTGATATTATTATAATGCTTATATAAGTTTATACACTATTTTTATAGGCTTTCCTTCCATCTTGATTTCAGAGGTCAAAAACATTTTTCAATTTTTTTTCAATCATATAGTGGTGTAGAATAGTCTTTTGAGAACATTTTCCAGAAAAAAATTAATGTGACCCTCCATTATGGATTTATGAATTTTTCGATAACATGAGGACAAGTATTTAGCCTCAAATCTTATCTTATTTTTGTTGGTTACGCACTACTGACTTGGTTTGTTTGACATCATTTCAAGATGTCTACCGATTCGTGGAAAAGGCGTGGGCAGCGTGACCACTCACAATTTTTGATATACCCAATGACTGGGTCGAAATTACCCAAGATTCAGCAAAAATTGCCCAAAATTACCCAAGCTTCCTGAAAATGCATTAAAATTTGAAAAATACGTGTTTGTCGCATGTATAAGTTTCCCTTTTAGTTTAATTTATAAACCAATTTTAATTGTAATTGTTTGTGTTAATTATTAAAATTAATATTCATGAGGTGATAATACGGATAGAAAAATACGCCCTCAGTCGGCCAGTGTTATCAGTAGATCAGTGATCAAGTTTTATTATGTAATGCATTAATTAGGTAAGATCAATGGCAACGCAAATCACAAATAAACATCTCTGAACCCATGTTTATAGCAATTAACAGTCAATTAACAATGTTATGTGCACTTCGTTGAGTTTTGCTTACTTGATTGGACTGAAATATACTTTGTTACTTTTAAATTCTTCCTCTATGACAAAAATATTTAATTTTCTTAGTAAAAATAAAATACCCAAGGATTTGAACGGAATACCCAAGAACCCAAGACCAAGTCAAAATACCCAAGATCTTGGGTAAATACCCAAGCAGTGGTCACACTGGGCGTGGGTTCCTCGCGAAGCACAGAATAGCTGATTATTGAGGCTGGCACAGACTTCAAAATAGCGCATGCGCAAACTATGTTCTATAAGGATGATTATGAATAATTCGTGAAATTTTACCAAGCTATCCTACGTTAAAAACATTTGTTAACCGCTCAGCCATTCGACTCGCACATTTTTCAGGGAAATATATTGTTTATCCCATTCTTAATGTGGCCAGACAGGCGGATCATACATACCTCTGTTGAGAACGAGGGTCTAAATCTAGAAATTGAAAATCATATATCAACGAGTCACTTGCGAATTGTTTACGCAAATATTTTTATGAACGTACTGTGTATTCGGCACGGAACCATGTCAGAGAGGGCAAAATATAACTCCTGTGATATTTTTCTGACGCAAAATCACATCGATATAACTTAACTGTTTCCTGATATACCGAAGACTTATCACTTAAATATTTCGAATAAACGACGTAAATATAGGCCTATGTACTTAAAAACCTAGCCTATATGTCCTAAATACTGATATGAAAGAATAAGTGAACATAACACTATAAAGAGACAAAAACAACAAAATACTCTACCCTGACGGTCGCCGAACAAGTGATTGGTTAGGTTGGTATATAACCGCTGTTTCTTTCATGGAATTGTAATATAGTCCTTCTGAAGCATAATCGATTTGTTGAGCATTTTTAAACCTAGATATTGATATAGTTTTATATTATTTGCTGTCGTAATTTGCCGTCGTCATACATTTCAGAGCTTTGTGTAGTGTATTATAGCATATAGAGAGCACCTTAGCTCAGTCGGCTAATTTGGTGGTAGCCACTGTGTGAACCGTGGAGTTCTGTAGTTTCCCGGTTCAATTCCCATCGTGCCTCTACTTGTGTTTCAGTCGGAGGGCTGAAGTACACGTTGTAGCGTATCGTCTTTCGGATAAGACATTTAAGCCGTTGGTCCCGTGTGCATTTATGGCCCGTGTGCATTTATGGCCCATGTACACGTTAAAGAACACAGTAGACCTACCCTCTTAGGAAAAAGAGTAGGAAATTGTTGTAGTTCTAGACTTTCGTGGGCTGTCCTTGGTGTAATAAATCTAATCCATATATAGTCATAGCCGTCAGAGCATTTTTTCAATTGGTCTGGCGATTTTTTGTTGTTGTTGTTGTTGTTGTTGTTGATAAGGGATAAATTTGAAAAACACAAATTTTGGGATAACACCTCGGAGTTCTTTCTGTTCCGTTGATTCACTGTGTATAAAACTGAAACGTACGTGCCGATAATCCGATATTATATGCCTATTCTTCTTAATAACATCAGCTCTGAAATAAAAAATTATCCCGTCCAATCTTTTAAGAAGGCACTCAATCAAAAATTGTTGTCTCAATATCTTTATGTTCCCAAACTATTTTATGAATGAAAGCACTTACATTTGCTTACTTGAGTTGCCTAATTTGTAGACCTAAATTTCTGACATATTTATAAATTTTCGATTTACTGCGGGCAGAAAGTACATCTCTACCACGATCATTAACACGATTGTAATCACACTCCTAGATCTACTTCCTGCCACAAAAGGGGAAGGAATGTTAGTTACTTATCCATTTCTTATTTTTCATATTTTGTCTACGGTAGGTTACTACGTCGCAAATTTTTAGATTATTCTTTTGATTTCCTATCTGCAACCTATACGCTCCTCTAGCCTAACTACAGTTCCACAATGTCTATGAGCGTTTCAGACAGTTGTATGAGAGAAACTGCCCGGGGGTTTGATCTGTATGTATTTCTTATTGAGTTTTTTCCGTGGTTTGGTGGGTGTTTACTCGCCATGATAGTGAGAGGATGCAGGTAATCTGATCATCTAATCTGGCCATAGACACATTTTTTCATACAACTGCTATAAAGGAATGTCTCGTTGATTAGATATGCGTGATATGATTATTTTTACAATCATGTTCCCATTCGTTTTAATGTTAAGTTATAATCGTTTAATATTAAAATATAATCGTTTATTGTGTTTACGGTAATTACGCCGCTAACTTTATTTGAAAATTGTGTATTGTATAATGCATTAGTATATGAATGTTTCCATGTGAGTGTCTTTGTGCATGTATGTGTGGGGGTGTGTGTTTAATGTGTGTGTATGTATATATATAATATATGTATATATAATATATATATATAATATATATATATATATATACAGTATATATAGGCCTATATATATATATAATACACAGTTTGAATTAAATGTACAATTAGAAACAAAACGTTGTAAACAGCATATACAATGTTTTATTGAATATACACACAATTTCAATAATATGTACAATTTGAAACTTAAGTTATAATCGTTTAATATTAAAATATAATCGTTTATTGTGTTTACGGTAATTACGCCGCTAACTTTATTTTAAAATTGTGTATTGTATAATGCATTAGTATATGAATGTTTCCATGTGAGTGTCTTTGTGCATGTATGTGTGGGGGTGTGTGTGTATGTATATATATAATATATGTATATATAATATATATATATATATATATATATATTCTTATACACATCGTATATATAGGCCTATATATATATATATATATAATACACAGTTTGAATTAAATGTACAATTAGAAACAAAACGTTGTAAACAGCATATACAATGTTTTATTGAATATACACACAATTTCAATAATATGTACAATTTGAAACAAAACGTTTGTAAATAGCAAATACTATGTTGTATTGAAATGATTCTGAAAGTAAAAGAGAGATTCTCCAGGGTGTTTAATGCATTTTGAATTTATTTCAAAACTACATTTTATATGCTTATTTACATCTATATCCCATATGACTTTAAGCTATTCATCACCATCCTTGCAACATCATATTTTCCTTGCAGAATATGTTATTTACAATGCCTTGCCTGTCTGCCTGTTCGTTCTGTTTCGTCTGTGTTTGTCTGTTCTTATTTATTTCATTTTTTTAAATTGTTTTTGTTTTTCCTTTTTCTTTGTTAAGGTGGCCGATTTCTTGTAAGAGTAAAGCTCATGTTTTGGTCTCCCCACCTTATTTGAATTTGTCTTTTTTATCTTCATTTGGTGAAATAAATACTGAATATCTGAGCATATAGATCAAAACACTTAAAAATTTAGAAATCACACAATGCCTAAAATTACATGTTATATTACCCTTACACCTATTCAAGTACAACAAATGCTATTGGTGAATTGACGGAACAAAACGAACTACTTAATTTTAAAACTTTATATTCTTTTTATAAGAAATCCTTGTATTTGTATTGCTTTCTGTTGATACACAATGTCTCTATGAAATCGAATGTTAGGACCTCTAAAATCCTGAAAATGGCACTGGCGACCAGAGCAGGTTTTATACACTGAACCCTTTCCAGGACTGGTGTTACGCCTCGCATATTCTTTGACAAGCCGAGCTGAATTTTCCTGTGTTCATGTACATGAATTGAACCAATTTAATTTAGACGTCACCCAACGTTCTGCACTCAGTGGATAAGGGGGGGGGGGGGGGAGGATGTAGGATGGCTTAACACATTGGCAGTTTACCCTTGATCCGCTACCCACATCTCAACAATTAAGATACGAATTTAAAGTTCGAGAACGAATGAGTGTTTATACCACTCAGCCCCAACTATGGTTGTTGAGACATTTTGAATGACATGACACCCTGAATGCTCAATCTCGTTAGGTTTTATTATTGTCCCTCCAGGGATGAAATTAGTAGAGGCAAACAGACATACCTGAATTTGACTTGCGAGCTTTGGAAAATGGAACATCTAGAGGCTAGGAGATAGCACATTCATACTTAAATATAATGAAAAGTCCTTAACTTTAAGTGTTTTAAACTGTGCTTGCCGCATCCAAGTAAACAAAGCCGGCTTGACATGAATAACTTTGTGTGGTGTTAGCAGTTTGGATGACTCCAACCACAAATTTTAAATTAATTGCTATTTTATTTTTTGTACCTCAATGTATTTCCAAAAGTAAAATGATAGTAAGAGAAAATGTGGTCCGGACATAGCTGGTGTGCCGGTGCACTTTCGACGGCCCTGAGTGTAAATATGGTGATAACAATTACCCCCAGGAAAATTA
>NW_022701669.1:0-626 GCF_011630105.1 Anneissia japonica | reverse complement strand
TTTTATTGAGTTTGAATCTTTAATATAAAAAACGGTGTCGTCAGCAAATTGACTTAATTTGATTTATATGTTATTATAGGATATGCCTTCTACTTCGTCTGTTTGACGAACTGCGTTACCAAGGAACTCCGCACAAAGTATGAACAAGTACGGCGATAGAGGGCATCCTTGGCGTAAACCACGACTAAGGCAAAAAAATTCCGAAGAAAACCCGTTGTTTATAACACAACTATAAATATCACTATAAAGTAATTTTATCCAATTTATAAAATTATTTTTTAATCCAAATTTTTCTAGTGCATAGTAAACAAAATCCCATTTTATTTTATCGAATGCCTTTTCGAAATCAACGAAAAAAAGCAAATTAGGAAGATTATTTTTTTCTGCATGTTCGATAATATCAAAAAGCAATTTTATATTCTCACCATTGTATCGTCCCTTAAGGAATCAGTATTAATAACTGATGGCAGTACTCTTTTTAGCCGTGTCGCAATTGTCTTAGAAAGGATCTTGTAATCGACGTTTAGCAATGAAATTGGACGCCAGTTATTCAACATTACAAGACTTGTCTTTTTTTGGAATTAGTGATATTACCCCACGTCTTTGTGAGATAGAGAGATTTCCTG
>NW_022701668.1:0-968 GCF_011630105.1 Anneissia japonica | reverse complement strand
CCCACTTTTCGGCAAATTATTTGGCGCCACCGCTGGATCCTGAACAATCTGGGTAATGATGCAATGTGCAAAGCAACCAGTCAGTGGGGATATATAATTTTGTTTTCTCACTTTTCTGGTCCTTAAATCACAAATGATATTTTCACCAAAATCCAACGATAGTAGATAGATCTCCAAAATTAAAATCGTAACCTGGAGGTTACATGATGGCCTAAATATAAATTCAGACTAGCCCGTGCCGATTATTTTGTTGTTATGCTCGCGCGCGGCTGGTTACTCACAAGAGGCGGTACTTTCTAGACCTACAAGTCCTCCCTAGAGTTTAATGTCATGTCCTTCGAATCAGACGTGTATATTTGGTTGACTTCGGTATTAGAACTTAGATAAAGTAAATAGCTCATAAAAAAAATAAAAAACAAAAAAAAAATATTGCTTTTCTTTTGAAGTATGTTATAACCAATTTCACTGTTCCCTGGTTATAACTGATCGTCGAACTGTGGTGTCTTCGTTCAATACGAAAAATACAGCTTGAAGTCGAGCGTTGCGCGCATCCATAAGGAGACTTGAGCATTGCTTAAAAATAACAACACCACGTGGATAAATAGTACAGGCTTGTTTTAGAACCGTCAATTTTCAATAGCAGAATAATTCTTTCTATAACGATTAATTACCGTTAGTTGTCAGTAAAAATTTTTACAGGGTGGGCAATGGTTTAGCCTCACCATTTTTTTTTTAAATACTCAGACGAAATTCAGTATAAATAAACATGAAATTCACTTAAATTCATTTAATTAAACGTTCGACACTTTTGGTAAGTATTGTTGTAACGTTTTGAATACAATATACTTATACATACTTTCTATAACGATTAATTACTACTATTATTATACTACGCGATCTTCGCTTATTTTGCCTAAGCATGCATGGTCAATCCGTTTATTTTCGCCCAAGCGTGGCGGTCCCACCAC
>NW_022701667.1:0-562 GCF_011630105.1 Anneissia japonica | reverse complement strand
AAAGGAAAAGAAAAATATAATAGAAGAGAAATATAAAGACAAGAATTAAAGGGAATATATCATATGACTACATATCAGAACACCATGACAACCCCTTCTCCACTTTAAAAAATTGTCTACAGAGTTAGAGCAAAATAGTTACCTATTTAGACAACTATACACGTGTATAGTTGTCTCAGGTGATACACAAGTCTGGTGTAGATCAGATACATCGAATCGGGTGCCGTACGAGAAGACGTACATTACATTTTGGTTTAGTAGCGCCTTTGATCTAAGCAGCCATCAAAATCTCCCCCCACCCCCGAAGATGCCCTTTTCACCCCTGAAAGTGCCTAAAAAATTTCCAATTTCGAGCGCTTTGCGCGCATTTCTTTGTAAAGTAGGCCAATTTCCACTACAAAATTTACATTTTAGGGAGTTTTGACAGGATTTTTTTTATCAATTCCGACGAAATTGCCAATAAAAACTCAATTTTTTGGGCGCTTCGCGCGCATTTTTAGGGTTGACTTGTGCTTGTCCTCCTTTGCTTCTAAAATAACACATAATAGACCAAACTCTAAGA
>NW_022701666.1:0-3491 GCF_011630105.1 Anneissia japonica | reverse complement strand
ATGATACATACTGTATGTTTGCGTACCTTAGGCCTAAAATTAGCTGATCTAAAATTACCACGCACACGTTCAGGCAGCTGTAATTGGCAGGTTTGGCTGCAAGGTATACTGCCACCCACGATATCAAGGTGGAACACCCCCCTACAAAATTGGACTAAAATGTTGAAATGTCCATAAAAAAAAATTTAAAAAAAATTTTTTTTTTTTTAAATCAGCTTTCAATAAATCACAGATCCACAGAAACGGAACCTTTTTTTTCAATGATTTACTGACATTTTTCTACGAAAATCCCTAAATTTGCTACCAGAAATGTAAAAGAACGGTTAGAGTAGATTATTATTTATATATGCCCGTTAAACTGATTTTCAGATCTATAAAGACCATGGAGGAATAGGCCTACGTTTATTCCTCCATGTTATAATCACTTGGTAAAATATACTGTATAAAGTAAACCTACTGTAAGCAATTCATATTTTATTAGTTTATTTGAATTATCAGTATAATAGCTCTATAAGATTTATCGAAAATCACGGGTCTACAAATAAAAGCTTTTTTATAATTTGCGAAACAAAAAGGGAATGCTTTAAAAAGCTGTTAACTAGGTTTGGTTTAGCTAAATCGCTCAATTTGGATGAATTTTATGACGACGCTGGTACAATTAACTGGGTTAGTTTGTCGTGAAGTGCGTTTGTTTGCCAATATAACTGGGACTGGTTTTCACTGGCCATTTATCAAACATATCCAATGACAATTGTAAATAGCAGTAGAAATGTTTAGTCGAATTCTGCGAGTACGAAGATTAAATATTGGATGCATAATGTTTATTTTTAGTACACGCATGGAGAGGAAATAGTCGGTTTCTCCAATAAATCAGAGCCGGTGGGAGTTCGTCGTCCATGCTAAATTTCAATATCGCCTGTGTAGAACACTGATTGACAAACTAGAAATGTTGCAGCGTTTAGTCTTAAGTAAACAAGTTTTGGTACCAAATCATGTGTTAAATTTAAGCTAATCAAACAGTATCGATTGTGGGAAATATCTTTCGGAATTATTCGTTCACTATACAGCCACGAGGCGCTGTTTAATGCTACGGTACCACAAGTAGTTTAATCATTAACCTAATAAGTTTTATAATTTGTAAACTTAGTTTTTTAGAAACTCCTTTGTATTACTAAAATTGTAAAACTGTTTAGACAACAGGTCTATCGGTAAAATATGTGTGTAACATACAATTTGCAATTAAGAGGTAACGACTACGTCTGACTGTAAAATAATTTGATTTTTTTTTTAATGCATCAGACGCAAAATAATTTCACCTTTCATTTAAACAGTAACCCAGGCTCTTTATAAATTAATAACATGTAAAATTTAAAGCAATTATTACGAGAAAATTTATGAGCAAATTTTAGGTGTCTGTATGTTAAGAATTATTACCATGAGAATAATGACCATAAAGACATTTTTGACAAAGTAAAAAGTAAGCAGAGCTCAAAACGTTTATAAAAGCCGGCCACTCACTGCGCCCAATGTCGGCCGACGCGATTCTATGGAGGACAAAACGCCCAGGGGTGGCGCCTGCAGGGGACCGGGGCTTCTCCCCCCTCCAACATACAATTTGCAATTAAGAGGTAACGACTACGTCTGACTGTAAAATTATTTGATTTTTTTTAATGCATCAGACGCAAAATAATTCACCTTTCATTTAAACAGTAACCCAGGCTCTTTATAAATTAATAACATGTAAAATTTAAAGCAATTATTACGAGAAAATTTATGAGCAAATTTTAGGTGTCTGTATGTTAAGAATTATTACCATGAGAATAATGACCATAAAGACATTTTTGACAAAGTAAAAAGTAAGCAGAGCTCAAAACGTTCATAAAAGCCGGCAACTCACTGCTCTCCATGTCGGCCGACGCGATTCTATGGAGGACACAACGCCCAGGGGTGGCGCCTGCAAGGGACCGGGGCTCCTCCCCCTCCCCGTCGGGGAGAAAAAGCACAATTCGTCGGGGAGAAAAGAATTATATGTATTTTCTACATATTAGTAGACTCCAAAATCTATTAAATTTGAAACCCCTAAATAGTTGAAATTTTCGAGGGCTTCGCCCCCTGGACCACTTTCGAAACCTTTTAATCGAAGCACGACCACGTCCACATTGCTTTCGTCTGGGAAATCGGACCCCTCGTCGGGGGCATCGCCCCCCCCCCCCCCCGTCGGGCAAATTCTGGCTCCACCCAACGGATCGTTTTCAATGACGACCAGTTCAGACAGCCATCGACAATCAGCAGACGGCGACGCGTCGTCAAGCGCTCAAAGGGAGCGGAGTTGGATTCGACGGCCGACGGTTGCACGACCGTCGCACGACGCAGTAAATGCCCGGCTTGAGAAGCATCAAGTAAAGCCAAGGAGTGATAAATAATCTCAAAAGGAAACAGTAAAATCGTATCAGACTAACAATTCAGACACATTATATAATTCAGCGTCATTTTTGACTCCATATCTGATGCATATGCCTATATACACGTTGCATCATTCCGTCTTAATGTTCCGCTCACAATCACAGTGTTTTAGACTGTCTGTAAGATACAATGTTTTTATTGCCTTGCATCGACTACAAAATTTGCTATTTAAATGAGGTTAAATGAAGCAATCACGTTTAAGTACTTTTCTCAGGGGTAACGATAATGGGCGCAGTGATTTGAACTCACTCACCCAGGACATAATCACAGATTCTTGGCCACTAGTCTAAAGAGCCATCGTATAAACACGGTATACATTAGTACATGAATAAGGAACGGTAATCCCACGCTGGACTATCTTTTCTTGCAATTACTCCTCTCAGCCTTGATATTGTAATACTGATCACACTATATATGAAAAATTACCATTTCGCCTCAAGTGTGATGAGTACAATGGGAAATGAAAAGTTTGATGACATAATGTACCGTAGTCGATGTGCAGGTGAGTTTTGAGAGCATCTGATTATATAGATCGATCGAATGATTGATCGATTGATTGACATGTCACAGAGTAATCAGATTATAAGGAACGAATGACCGCTAAACCCTGTGCAGATTATCAAATAAAAAAAATTTTAAAAAGTTCATTCGACAAAAACATGTGACATGCCTAAATATGGTCATGATGACATCACATCATGACCATATATAGGCACATCATGACTATATATGGGTATACAACAGTTTTTTGTCAAAGAAAATTTGATAATCATGACATGTCACATCATTATGGTACCAAAACATAAGCCTACTAATCCTGTTGGGAGATGCGTTGACAAATTGCATTATTAGTAATAATTCGTTGAATAGCATCCACTAATATAGTAACACAAACGGTATCATTATGACCTACAACCGTATCATTAATGTGTTGCACGAATATTCCACGCGAAATAAAGAAAATTGGGGTCAGGACATACATTAGAAGAAGAGGGTTGATACGTTTCGATGTTTCCCAATAGTATAGG
>NW_022701665.1:0-608 GCF_011630105.1 Anneissia japonica | reverse complement strand
TCTTTGTTGTCAAGTTCACTTGACATTACACACCAATAGAAGTGGTTCACAATTGATTTCATCCAATTACCAACAAGACTGCATGATTTTTTATTAGATAAGGCCAATAATTTTTTTTTAATGCTTTTGGCAATATGCCAACAATCAAAATAGTGCTTAATATCTTTGTGATTGTCCCTTAGCCATTTTTGGATTTGTCTATGGCGGTCTGAAACTATCGCATGTATAGTTATTTGGAAATCATTAAACACCTTTATTGTTTTCTTTAACCCATTAAGTTCCATATGGTAAGATGATTTTACTTCGTTGCTCTGAGTTAATTCGGTATTCAAAATGAGGTTTTCTTTTAAATCAATGGCTGTATATGATCCATATTTTGCGCAATGGCCCATGCTGTCACAGCGACCATCTACTCCAATGCAAACACCATTCCCTTTAATTTCGGCAAATTTACTATTTCGTTTCCTGAACCACACTTTCCTAACTGTGTCGTGTAGGTAGTCACGTTGATGCCTAAAAAATGTACTCTTGCTAATTCCAATAATGTTGATAGATTGAAGAGTGCGCTGAAATTTGCTTGGTAAAGAACCAGAAAATAAAATTGCACC
>NW_022701664.1:0-1368 GCF_011630105.1 Anneissia japonica | reverse complement strand
CTATATTGTTTTTGATTGTTTTTTAACAGGATTAACTGAATTTTGAAGCAAGGCTCTGCGAGTATTTGATGTCAGGTATTTTCTGTTGTGAACTCTAAATTCAAACTGAACGTTAAATTTACACTTCAACTTTCCTACAAGTTTCAAGGCTATAGAAATTGCAATTTTTATTTTTGATATCGACCACTCCAAAAATGAATTGTTCGCCAAAAATATGTGCACTTCAAGCCGTCGACCAGGAAAAGAATATTAAAAAAGGGTGAGTTGGATACTTAAATATGCATGTAGGGGCTCTTACCTCACTCAGGCCATTCAAATGTGTCCTTGGATTAAGGCTCTTTCTGTTTATATTTTTCCGTTCAGGAGAATTGACATTGGTGTGGCGCTCACCACTTAAAATACTTCCCAGTGAGTATATACTTCTGGGGAGTATATTAATATTTATCAGTTGTGTATTCTTGCACAATGAAATGTCTTTAGGAACTGAATTTTATAAGGTACTTGTCCTAGGACATGTGAAATTTAATTAATTTCCCTCATGCTGATTAGCTTATACTGTATAATCTTTATAATATTATTGTTTTTCAGAATGTCAGGTGCAGTTATATGGAGAATTTCAAGTTGCAAATGTTAACAGCTATAGTTAAGAAGATTGCTGACTGCGAAACTTAGAGTGCCAAAATAAGCAATAAAGATGAATGCACAGTGCATATATAAAGCAAATTTATGTAAGTTCATTATAATGAAGTTTTTTATATGTTGTAATTAAAATTCTTCTATCTATTGAAATGCACACAATTATTATTTATTATGTATTATTATTTTTATTTTCATATTATTATTTTTATTATTATTTTTAATTATTTTAATAATAAACCTTTATGCTTCATAAAGCTATTTTATGCTACCAGCTATATTAATGCTATTTCAATATGCTTCATAAAGCTATTTTATGCTACCAGCTATATCAATGCTATTTCAATGCTTTCTAAAGCTATTAAATGCTTTGGACCAATATTGTGGCTATGTGTAGATCCTCTTGTTGGCCTAGCTAAACTGCAGCCTTGCACCATGTTAAGCTATAATAATGGTAATTAGGCCTCTCACTTAATATTATTATATAAGTGCATGTTTTAATGAAATAAAATCGGTTTCTTGAGGGGGTAAACTGAGGTGGGGGTAGGAAGGGTAAAGCAATTATTATTTGCCGAAAGTTAATGTATGTAATCACTAATTAATTAATATAAATTTGACTATATTTCAGGATCCTCAGTCTGGTTTCAATTACAAAGTGAAAACTCAGTCAAATGTGGTGGTGTAAAGAAGTATTTTGTTTGTTTGAAGCCTTACTGTGTCTGGTGGCAGTTG
>NW_022701663.1:0-791 GCF_011630105.1 Anneissia japonica | reverse complement strand
CGAGATACACAAGATTGACTTGATATAACATAAGCAATATGCAGGGAAGTACTGTTACGTTTTTGACTTATACATATTTTTATTTTACACACACGCACACACACAATAAACTATCTTTAACAACTAGTATATATCTGTGTACTCTAGAGCCTATATAGCTAGGTTTTCCCTTTCTTCCATGTGCACAAACCCTCGAAGCCTCTGCAATCAACAAAAGCCAAATACTGTACTGTACATCATGACCTTAAACTCTTATATAGGGTGATGTATGCAAATTCAGGCTTCAGCGATGGACATCACTGTGATTGTGATTGGTGGTTTGAAATCAGCGTAGCGGAATCTACATGTTAAATTTCACCCACCCTCTCTTTCTACCATATATACAGTATGAGGCGTGGAGGCGGTATGAGTTGTGAATATGAAATTAAATTTTATGTCAATGTGTGTAATTGTTCTAACAAATATACTGTAACACTATTAAAAATACAACAACTCAGGTAATATATATCCGTGTACATAGCTTGTCTTTCTTTACTGTTATTCCAATGTTCACTAACCGCGAAGGCTCTATCAACTAAACACAAATTCTGTACTGTACATGCCGAATGCCGATCTTAAACTCTTGTATAGGGTGATGTATGCAAATTCATGGGTCGTGATAAAGTGCGAGCCAACAAGTCATGCGAGCCATACATTTTAAATCTTTTTTTTTTTTCACCGGGAACTTTGCCTGTGTAGTCCAGTCATGCACAGTACATACAATTTTGGACTTCGATCCGAAAGTATGCAGC
>NW_022701662.1:0-595 GCF_011630105.1 Anneissia japonica | reverse complement strand
TGCCGAACAATTTTATCCTGGCCAAAACTTTCTGGTTAGCGGTGGATGATTAGATAAGTTCAAAGTGCGACAGGGAATTCGATGGACGACACTACAATCGGACCAAGATGCTATAAAAATGAAGACATGTCTCGCTTGCCGATTACATATTATAGCCAACATTCAGCATGATTGGATGCTACCGTTTTCAAAAAATGGTTCCACTGTGACTCTGTTCCAACTGTCCGGCGGTGGTGCCATGAACACGACATTCCATACAAAATTCTACTTCTTTTGGATAATGCTCCGTCACACCTCCCCCCCCCCCTTTCCCAAAGAAGAACTCGTTTCTGAGGATGGGAACGTCTTGGTTGAGTATCTTCCCCCAAACACCACTAGCGTGATTCAACCTATGGACCAGGGGATCTTGGAACCCCTAAAAAGGACGCTACAAAAAGCATCTCCTACGACACATCCTGGCGAACGATGACGACATTCCAAATGTTATCAAGCAGTTGACAATCAAGGATTGCGTTGGTTGGATTTCCCATGCATGGGAAGATGCAACGGAAGAAAACCTAAGTCGTAGCTATTAGATAGTTAGTTAGTTCTATTC
>NW_022701661.1:0-577 GCF_011630105.1 Anneissia japonica | reverse complement strand
TTTTATTTTTAAAAATATATTTATCATATTATGACTTTATTTTTAGTTATTGATGTAAAAAAAAAAAGCAAAGAAATTTTGGAGGCTCAAAGGTGGTCCAGTGACCTTAAATTGGCAACAAAATGCTAAAGCAGTTTAGAGACGCACAGTGTTACGAAAGCGTAACTATCATTTGGCGTACATAATCAATTGCTTATCAAAAAGAGTGCTCAAACACAGTATAGACTTACTAGCTAACAATGGCTGCCGTAAAAATTGGAAATTATAGTAAATGTGGAAGATGGAAACTAGGGGCCAAACTGATTTGTACAGTAATCATGACTGGTCAACTCCTCGTCTGAGGTGGAAATAAGTTTTTTTGACATGCAAGAACAGCTAGGTGTCGTAGCAGGCAGGGTAAGCTAATTCACCTGCCTGCGTATGCGCCGTCTGTTCCGCTACCATAACTCTGTGTGTCTAAACATCGCTAAAGCTAAAATTAGATTTACAAACCATTCAATGCCCTAAACATTAACTCGGCGAGATAAGCACTTTTGTGCAAAAAGTGACAATGTTAAAAAGTTGAGTGAAAATGGAA
>NW_022701660.1:0-2143 GCF_011630105.1 Anneissia japonica | reverse complement strand
CCCCTTAAATTTAAGAATGGAGAAAAAAAGAAAATTATGTTCAAATTCAAGTCTGAAAGTGCCATTTCCAGCCATCAAGAGGTGATCATAAATTTAATTTTCTTACCTCAGCACCAACCCTTATTCGCCTGAGGTGTCTACACTTTACAACCCTCCATCTGTGAAAGGTCCCTTCTATTCCGAATTACTTAATCTGCCACTGTGGTGGTGATATTGATGATGAAAAATTGAAGAAAAGGAATAAGTATTCTAATATAATTATTAGTAGTCTAGCAATAATTATAAGCTTACAATTGATTAAATATGTTGTCAACCAGAAGATTGAAAGATGATAGTTTTGTTAGTTACAGACATTTTATTACAAAAAAGCCTTAAACTGATTTAGGGGTCTATGCAAAAGAATACAGCAAAGGTATTATTTTACTGTTCATTAATTGACAGGTAGGAATTTTATTTTTCATTCAATTTTAATTGTATTTTAATATTTTACTTAAATATACAAATTAAGCAATTCAAAAATAGAACTGAATTTTGCTATTCTTTAGCTCATGACATAACAGTATATGCATCTTTAGTATATTTCTGCATTTTATGTCTTTCTAGTTACCTTTTTTCCATCTTTATATAATAGGCGATAAAGTATGTCAGTGTCAGCAAACAATCAACACATTTGTTAATAAGTCCGTCCTTTGACTTTTCAATAAATGTATTCGTTTTCAGTCAGAAAGTTGTTAATTCCAGATTTTCGTTACCTTGTCATATTTTTGCTGACAGATGTTGCTTTGTTTAATCAATATTTATTTCGGTCGAGCCTCCTTTAATGTGTTTGCAACTAGCCAGGAATTACAAGCAGGTAAATCCATTACATCTGATTACTTTTCTATCATTGTTGTGATTAGGTTAAAAGCTTCTTGGTTGACATGGCAACACTTTGTCGTTTAAAATGCGTGATATCTATAAAACTGTCCAGGTGCTGTGTTTTTGCTCTCTATTCTTCCTGTTCCATGCTCGGTCGTGCATACGTCAAATGTGATAAATTTGGTCACATGTGATGCACGTATAATCAGGCGCCCTAGTGGAAGGACTAAAATGCGTTCCTACATGCGTCGCACGTGATATATTTGCTCAAAAGTCGCATTATGTTTTGTTTCTCAAGTTTACCTAGGATGTTTTCGATTCTGACATGTTTTTTTTAAAATGGTAATCATATATATATTTAAAGGCTAATGCGTTTATGAAGTCTCTAGATGTTTGAGGTTTTCCCCTGTGGAATATGGAAAGGTTCATCTTATATTTTTAGATATTTTTTAATCTGACGTGGTTTTTTACTAGTTTGACGTATTTACATTAGCTATTAGGTCCTGTCTTGACTATCAAATTATATTTGAGAAAAACATGTGGCCTGCCGAAATAATGTCATGATGACATCATATCATGACCATATATAGGTACATCATGTCTATATATGGGCATACAATAATTTTTCGTCAAAGAAAATTTGAGTCTGGATAGAACTTTAGAATACATCCTTGTAATATAAAAAAAAGCCTGTTGTATGCCCATATATAGTCATGATATGTCTATATATGGTCATGATGTGATGTCATCATGACCATATTTAGGCATGTCACATGTTATTGTCAAGTAAGATTTGATGAGTCTGTACAGCGCATAATCGTAGATTTGATTGATTGGTAGACTGACAAGCTCAATAAAAATTTACTTTTTTTTCAAATGTCTAAAGAAAAACTCATCTAACCTTCGTAAAATTCCAATCAATTTTATTATGTTATAAATGACATCCGCATGAAAAAATACAGATCGTTTGATCAATATGCACATCTTCTAATAAAGCATAATTGATCCTCTCCTCTCTTCAGAAATTACCTGCTTAACTGTCCGTAGCTAACAGTAGACTTGAGTTCCAGGCTACATAGGGATATAGAGTAGTTGACATGATTTTTTGGTGTATTCTTTTCTCTAACATGATGAATTTTTTTGTATATATTTTATATAAAGTACATATCCAGTCCTCCTAATTTTTGTATTTTGTTTTCTATTTTCTGAATAAATGTACCTGAAATAATTAGTCTTAATGATAAAACAATTTGAAATTTGAAGGCTGTTTTAAGTCTTGTATATT
>NW_022701659.1:0-869 GCF_011630105.1 Anneissia japonica | reverse complement strand
ATTTGCTTTCTTTGGAGAACTATTATAGTTGAGCCCGAGCGAGGGCGGCGCCATCTTTGTTGTTGATATTGTAAAGCTACGTGATCGCAACGCGAGGGGATTTCGTACAAATCAGGAACTATCGCATGTGGCCAGCAAAACATGTTAATTTCTCCTTCCAGAAGCTAAACTTGGTGTCTCTTTTGTTTAACACACCGAAGATATATCAAACCTGCGTATATAATCGTTTTTATTCGTTTCACTTTATCGTGAGTTACAAAAAACACGTTTTTAGTGGGGTAAATATTTCAAGTCGGCGATTTAGCCTGACCCTAGGCTGACTAAAAAAATCGGCCTGCGGAGATTATCATTTTAGTCGAGGTTCACGTCATTTAGTCGTAGTGCTAGTCGAAGTTCGTTTTAAGAATACGAAATGACGTAATTTTTAAGTTTTAGCTCGAACTACGACTAAAGTTCGTTTTAAGAATACCGGGGTTAGACTTTGAAATCGTTTGAAATTCAGAACTGGAGTAGAAAAAGTAGTGGCGTCATTTAAGGTCCAGATGAGGGCAATTGCAAAATCTCCTACCCTGTCGAACAGGTGGACCCCCGTTGTGTACGGCATAATCTTTAAGTTATTAGCTTCCAATTGCAAATTAAAATGATTAAATGATAAATATATAAAATGAAATAATATGTACGTACTTGCGACGTACTGACTTCATCAGGCAATGATGATTTTAGTTTCGATCCCTGGAGCGCGACCTCTACCTTCGGTGCACTTCGCATGTTTTTTTTTTATATTTTATCTCTGAGCCCTTACCTTTGGTTGGTGTTTCTGGGCTGGAGCAACTCGTCAAAAATATGGGAGAGTTCGTATGCTCCCTGAT
>NW_022701658.1:0-1071 GCF_011630105.1 Anneissia japonica | reverse complement strand
TTGCTCTATGGGAAAATACAGTTACAGATTTATTTGTTGAAAGAGCTAGCTTAAATATGTGTACAAAATGTACACATAGGATAAATTTGGAAGTAGCTGTATACACAAATTGAATAAGCTACAGAAGTTGCAGCATTTTTTTATAAGAAATATTTCTTGTTTAGTCTGCTTTGAGAAATTGAATTGGTTTAATTATTCGTTTTTAAACAAAAAAGTAGCACAATACTTTTGTATATGGTTGAAACAAATTGTATTGCGAGTTACCATGTTTTTTGCAAGTCATAGTAAAACTATGAAAGGTTTTTACTTTAATTCTTACACAAGTTTATTAGTTACCAGTAGCATAAGAGAATTGTAATGTTGTTTTTGAACACAGTGAAACCAAAACATTTTCGTGTTTGGTAGTCTTTTTAGACTAGCATGAGTTACTATTCTTTCCAAATGTACCATGCATACACAAGTTGGCAAATTATGTTGGTGGTCTAGCCTTAAAAGTTCAGTATTAAAAAAATGGGAATTCCAATCAACTAAGAGTAAGTGCTAGAGGCTGTGCAAATGTGTAATATGAGTTACCATGACATAGATACCATACAGTAAGAGTGTTTTTTTTTTTTTTTTGTGTAACCAATCATGTTTCACCCTTTTTTCAGTTTGATTTCATTGAACATTATAATTTGATTAGCACAGTACTAGTACCCTATACAAGTACATGTTTTGTGGTTGTTATTTAATTTTTGGTTTTGTCTTAACAGCAGCTTTGTATATTTACAACCTTATTTTCATTTTAGATTTGGACATCCCAGTAATCGTCTCACCTAAATCTGTTGTAGAGGGTGATTTGTTGGATATTTTGTGCTACAGTGGTGCTGCTTATCCTGATCCAATACTAACTCTTTTTAAGGGTCAACAGCTGATACATAATAAGACTGGTACTATATTAAATCATACCATCAGCAAAGCAACAAGGAAGGATACTGGGGATTACATCTGTCGTGCAACTAATGAAGTGGGGAGCAAGGATAGTTATTTAATGAGAATACATATCAAATGTGAGTAAAGTAATAATATCCT
>NW_022701657.1:0-665 GCF_011630105.1 Anneissia japonica | reverse complement strand
CGCATATTCAACGTCAAGACACAAATTTCCATAAATGTGTCTCATCTGGTGAACGTTTAGCTGTGGCGTTGCGCTTTTTAGCAACAGGTACGGGTATACAACAGTGTTCGATATTCGATATCTCCCTCAGTTCATAAGTAGATGACTAATAAGCAATGGCCATTGTTAGTTCATTTAGTAAACATTTAATTCAATAAATACATATTAACATACAGTTACATAACATGACTATCTGGCCTAAATAATACAGCATTAGATTTTTTTGTTTGCAGGTGAAACTTTCAAAAGTTTATCATACTCTTTCCGCTTGGGCGCGACAACAATTGGTACAATTGTTCCTGAAACGTGCCAAGTAATTTATGACGTTCTTAAAGAAGAATATTTGAATGTAAGTACTGTACATTATTTTAAATCATGCAAATTATTATTTATATTTCATTTAATAATGCATTGTTAAAACCTCTTTTATTCATAAGGATGTGCATTTGATGTCAGTAGGTCTATATATGACCTACTGGTGTTCGCCTGCTCGTCCATTTCTGCCTGGAAAATTGTTTGGTTGATTGTTTGAATCACATTCAATTTCCTCAGCTTACTTATTTTTTTTAATTTGGCAGCTACATATCGGCCAAAAAGGTCATCTTCATCCTCCACCTGTTGTGGGA
>NW_022701656.1:0-673 GCF_011630105.1 Anneissia japonica | reverse complement strand
TCAGGCTCATTCGGTGGATACTCCGAGAGACAGACTGGGTGTGCGGGCTGAAAGTTAAAGGTGTTCAGAAACGGTTGCTTACAGAGCATAAGGCCTAAAGAAGGCTACGCAAATTGCTGTCTCCATGGAAACTGCACAGAAGGATGCTGCAAAAATTACAACAAAGACGAAAACCTACGTTGGTGAACAGAGTACAGTAGTAACAAATAAGAAGCCGTCGCTAACTAAGCTGTGTTACAGATGTGACAAGCCTTGACACAGGCCAGAGTATTGTCATTATAAAACCGTAACCTGCCATGCATATGGTTAAAAAGGCCATGTGCAACGTGCATGTCTCAGCAAAACTAAATTAGGTCAAACAAAGACAAGATCCTCTAAAACCTCAAAGTACAAAAGCATACTTCAAGATGAACATTGAAGTGATAGTTCATCGGAGGAGGAGACAATAAAGATAGCAAGTACCAAAACGGATAATGCTGTATATGTCACAGTGGACATCAACACGATTCAAGTAAAAATGGAAGTGGAGACTGGTACTGGTGTTAGCATGATACCACACAAGTTAAAGAATTGACGGTTAAGAACATTCCACTTTAAACACTAGTAAATAATTTAGAAGCTTTACTGGAGAAAAGGTGTATGAACACAGATTGTACCAATTGTGGTTAGATGT
>NW_022701655.1:854-1909 GCF_011630105.1 Anneissia japonica | reverse complement strand
TGGCCAGCCGCGTCGGTGACCGATGACGTTCATACTGAAGATAGGAATCCTACATTTCTTTCCCCTAAGGAAGGGGAGCCTGGAAGTGAAAATCGACCTCGCCGTCTGCCAGATCGTTTCTGACGACGGGACATCGAGCGAACCTGTACACGGCGTTCATGCACTTCCGGAAATCGAGCGCGTTCTCTCTTATACACATCTAGATGTGTATAAGAGACAGAGTCAGGACGTCGCCTGCCCTGAGTACCGTCTCTTCCCCTTTCTTATCTCTGACGACCGGTTCGCCTAAATAAAACGCACCCGATTCGCCGGGTTGCAAAGGAAGCAGCCTCTCTCTCGCTTCCGTCGTGAAGTCAACGGATCTCATGGCGATCTCGCGAAACCGCACGTCTGGCGCAGGGCGCGGCAGGGGCAGTACCAGTATCATGTGTCGTTCCGTGGTCCTCCACGGGGGTTTCCTTGCGCTCGCCGTCAGCGCTCTTCGGTATGACTCGGGATGCGCGTATTCCGTGTGGTTGGTGAGCAGCACCTTGTAGAACAAGGCGCTGACGTCTCGAACGTCGAACGTCGTCTCTCGATCGCCGTACCTTACCGGAATGTTCGAGTAAGGATCGCCTTTCCCTGCGCTCGCAACTGTTGCGGCTGATGCTGTCGCGAACGCGAATCGGATGCGATCGGGATTCGTGCAGCACAGTTTTCGGTACACGTACGCGGGGAGTCGGTGAGCCGTGAGAAATATGCTCCCTTCCTCCTCGTGGTAACAGACGAGAGTGTCGGCATCCATCAATATCCTCTGTTTCGGGCGGACTACCGATCGCAGAGCTCGGCGAGCTTGCTCGGTCGCGACGAATTCCGAAAGCTTGATATCCGAGTCGCCGTTCGTCAACGTGGGGAGGATATCGTCGTCGTCGTCGTTGTCTTCTGCATCGTCGGTCACGTCCCGTTCGATCACCCTCCACCCATCCCAACCGGTCTCGCTCAACCTGTCGCGAAGGGTTACCTCTCGGTTCCCTTCGTGACCTGAGACGAACCAAGAAGTATCTAACCTGATCGTC
>NW_022701655.1:0-770 GCF_011630105.1 Anneissia japonica | reverse complement strand
CTTCGCAGGTTCGCCGTGATAAAGAACTTGAAAACGCTACGTCATCCGTCCAAAGACCGCTGGCGTACCTTCGACTTCACTGAAGTGACGTCATGTGTTTTTTGAGCGAGGGGGTGTTCGAGGCTTCGTCATCTATAACATCTCACGCGCTATTGGCTGAACGAGTTCTGGTACCCTTGACGTCACGAAAGTTCGATGACGTCTGCGAACTGTTTTAGCATATAAGTGCACCGCGATTCGAGATCAGGAAACATACCGCAAAAGATGTCGTCCCAAGTAGATCGCAGACTTCAATACAGGTTCAAATCGGAAAAGGACTGGTACGCCGTCGATAATGTGGATTCCTACGGAGACGCCAAGAGAAAGATCATGGAACGAAGAGGAATGAACAGAAACGAGTCGATGCTCGTCCTGCATCTGGAAGACAACGAGACACCTCTATCCGACCAGGAACCGATAGTCAGAAACAGAAGGGTGATCGTCCAACGGCGTCCGTGCGACTTCCAAACCATCGCCGAACAGGAGTTGCTGAATGAAAAGATAGCGGAGAGAAAGAGGTTGAGCAGGGAGGACGATATTTACAGAATCAAGAGTCTGTTCTATCGCACTCGCAGTCTCGTTCGTGGCGTCGAGCACGACGAGATAGGGCGACACCCGGAACAGGATTCCTCTCCTCTAGAATTCGCCGACATCCAGATGGCCGAATTGGAGAAAGCCGACTCCCCGGCCGACATGAACGCCTGCATCGAATCTCTGCGAAGAGCAAGGGC
>NW_022701654.1:0-734 GCF_011630105.1 Anneissia japonica | reverse complement strand
TGTTTGTTCTCTATCTGTTGTTTTGACACTGCGCCTTGAGCACCAATTTTTGGTGGGGATGTTTGCGCTTTAAAAATCATTATTATTATTATTATTATTAAAATGAGTCGCCAATTTTTTTACGCTCATCTTCATATGCAAATTAGCTGAAATATGCAAATTAGGTCTGAAAATGTAGGGTACTTAAATCTTGGTAACCACATGTCGTAGAAAGTTGCTTCTTTTTTAAAGTTGTTCAGAACATGCATGTTTCTATTTACCCTAATGAAACATTTTCTTCAAAAATGATCGGAAGTGCCATTTTGCCGACCTTATTAGCATAAATATGCAAATTAGGGGTGGAAATATAGGGAGCTATATCTTGAAAACCACTGGTCGTACAGAGTTGCTTTTTGCAGCAAAATGTTTAAAATATGCATATTTATATATACTATAATGGACAATTTTCTCTAGAAATGACCGGAAATTGCGTTTTTGACCTTTGACCTCAACTTTGCGTGATTGTAATATCTTGGCAACCACTGGTCGTATAGAGTTGCTTTTTTTAACAAAATATTTACAATATGCACATTTATACTCTGACAGAATAATTTCTCAATATCAACCAGAAACTGTTTTATTGACCTTTGACCTATCTTTGCAGTATATAGGCCTATATATATACCTAATGATGACTTATGGTCGAAAGTATTATTACAACAATGCTATTATTACTTGAATATACATATATAGGC
>NW_022701653.1:0-925 GCF_011630105.1 Anneissia japonica | reverse complement strand
AGATAGGAATGTTGCAGCAGTATACGCTAAATCAGACCATCAGTTGGGATGTTTTTTTGTAAAGTGTTAATAATGAATGCTATTATGTTGAATGTTGCCCTTGAACACAATTTTTAATTTAGATTGTTATGTTTTAATTTAAATTATTTAATTTTCAGGAACAGGAACAAAATATAGTTCTAAAAGTTAATATAGATAGGAATGTTGCAGCAATACACGCTAAGTTAGACCAACTGCACTTACGAAAAGGTAAAATTAAACGCTGCGCACGCACGCGGCCCGAAAGCAATTTTTTTGCGGCCTACAAAAATAATTGAAAACCATATGTGTGTGGCCTGCCTACCATCTTTGGCTTGAACCCTCCTTTTATGACCTGATGCTGACCATTTGGAAAAGTATTATTTAAACTGAGCATAAAACAATATAAAATCAGAGTAGTTTTTGCAAGCAAGCATGCTAGAAACATAAGATTTCGTAAAAAGTATTAGTTTGCAAGCTGCCCTCAATGTTAAATAAAAAGTTTACTTTGGACTGCCAACGCATTTTTATGACCCACCATGACCTGAAATCATAATTTTGGGGCATAAACTACCTAATAAAAGTCAAAGGGGTAGACGTTCACTAACAAGTATATAGGTATGGTATACAATTTGTATATACTGTATGTACTACCTGTAATCTTACAAACAGTATCTCAGGAATATGCAGCTTCATTGTAAACATCAATAGAAACTGTACACCAATCAGAGACCCACTTTCATTTTTTCTTTCCATGAATAGTACTATATTTGAATTATATACTGTAGGAAGGAAGAATTTTATTTACTCTTGATCCCCAACTCTCAATGCCAGCAGTAAAATTAAAGCCCCATTCCCGGCAAAATTTCAATTTTTAAGAAAAATCTAATTTTTGTATAATGTTATA
>NW_022701652.1:0-3724 GCF_011630105.1 Anneissia japonica | reverse complement strand
TGGTACGAGTTGGTTAGTCTACAAACGTCGCCTAAAGTAATTGATTTTACCCGGCAGAACGACAGGAGGAAACTCCGCTTTTCAGTCGTCTTCGGCAGTCGTTTTTTGACAAACAATGACCTTTCAGAGGTCAAATTGCTGTCAAGAATATGAATTGGCTGCTTCGCAGCAATTACAGTTTGTGCAGTTATAACTGTGTTGCCTACATTCCATTATTGTCTATCTCCCCCCAGTCTTTGACAAGATATGTGACAAAGACTCACAAAGTCATATTATAGTCCTTATGCCAGACAGGCGGTTTTCGAACACTGTCGGAACGTCTAACGTTAGTAGGTGGGATGGTGCGAGGCGGTGGCGAATGTGGTGACAATGGTGGTATAGTCGCTGGTAGTGTCTGCATCACTGGAGGACGTACTACAGTAAGTGCTGTCGCTGGTTGAGCGACGTGACTGATGTCTGCGCCGTTAGGTGGCTCATGCTGCTGGTGTACGTCGATGGTAGGTTGCTGTTGTGGAGTGGACGGCTTAGGTGGTGTTGGTGGTTGGGTCGAACGTTCCCCGGGGTGTCGGGCGAGTGAAAACATGATGGCGCAAGTCACTGTCGATGGTGAGGCGGCGTGGTGGCGGAACCACGGGCTCGTATTTGCAGAGGAATTTTCTGTTACGCACTGTAACCCTGCCAGAACCATCAACCTTCACAGCGTATTGGTCAAACTGACGTACCTCAATTATGGATCCAGTCTTATCCCATTTTCTAGGGTTGGGGCAAATTTGATTTTGGATACGAACCATGTCGCCGACTACAAGTGGTGGTAAACGCTTAGTGTGTTCTGACCAATGTTCTGTGGCGCGCATGTGTCTGTTGCGGAGGGCTTCTTCTCTTTTTTCGAGCGTGTTGCTCCATGTAGCATGGGGCTTGTATTTACCTGGCAAGACTGGGATAAAATCTCTAATCGGCCATCCAAAAACGCAGAAGGCAGGGGAAAGTTTAGTGTCCGTATCAGGTGTGTTGTGGTACTGTAACATGGCCTGTTGGAAGGCATTGGTATCGAGTTCGCCATTGGTATCAAGTTCGCCATTTTGGTGTTGTTTGTGATAAGTCTTTTGACAGACTTCACGCCAATCTCTGCTCGGCAATTGGAATGTGGGAACGCTACTGAAGAGAGGGGGTGGTGTACGCCCCAATCCTGCAGGAATGCACGAGTGGCAGTAGATGTAAATTCTGGGCCGCCATCGGATGAAAGTTCGTCACATATGCCATATGTTACAAAAACACGGCGCAGGCTGGTGATGAGACCGTTGGAGCCCTCCGATGTTTTCTCTACAATTGGCCTGTTAGAGTATCGATCGACAACAACTAGGTAGGTGACGCCTTTATAGTGAAAGTAGTCTGCACATATGCATTGAAATGGGTAAGCAGGAGACAACGGAGGATATGGCGGAGCACTGGGTTGTGATGGCGCCATACGATTGCAGTGATTGCATCTGGTTCGAAGGGCAGTGATGGCAGGGGTGATACCAAGCCAGAATACAGATGTCTCTGCTCTTGCTACCATTGATGATACACCTTGGTGCTCGAGCTGCATGGAGTGCATTTAGTACGTCCTGTCGGAGGGATGGTGGTATCACGATACGTCATTTGTAGAGTATTACGCCATCCATGTACATGTCATGCCGGAATTGGTGGTACTCTCGAAGTGAAGGTGGAAGTTCTTTTCGCAAATCAGGTATGCCAGATTCAATAATAGATACGAGCATATGCATGTGCTGGTCACTACTTATTGCGACCTTTACTCGGTCCCAAGTAATACACTGTGGGCCTAGTGTGCTTAGATTAGTGGTGGCATCGATTCGTATCATGTCGTTGAGGTCCTCGCCAGTATTTCCTGTGGGGTAATCCTCAGCACGAATGCCGGCTAAGAGCGAGTGGCCGATGTCGAAATGTGGCGAGGAATTGTGATGGGTGCAATCATCAGAGATGGTGAGGACATCGTCTTGGAGGATCATCTGAGGGGGATAGCGATCGCCAGTGGGTTATCGGGATACAGTGTCAGCAGCACGATGTTTGACACCGGGTATGTGAATGATGCGGAACCGGCATCGGAGCGTCTTCTCCTTGAGGTTCCTTAGTCTGGCGTTTGGGATGTCCTCCAGGGTTCTATCACCGAGTATCTTGAGTAGGGGTTTGTGGTCCACAGCGATTGTCAGATCATTGCAGCCAAGAACGATCTTTCGGCGCCCGCCTTCGGGGTCAAGTCGGCGTCTGCAAGTTTATTATGAAGTGCCCAGGCTGCACTGCAGACGTGAATTACACCGAATCAATCTTACGTGACGTGCTCCACAATACCACAATATTCAACTTGATCTACTTGGAGACAAGAACCAGAACATGACACACACTATGTCAGCTGGCATAAGCTATGCACGTCTGTAAAAGCTTAGGAATTGTTCTTTCCGCCAAAATCTATTGCGGACGTAATATGCCTAAGTGTGCTGAGCACAGCAAAGTAAATTTCAGGGGACTGATTTTGGCCATAGATGTGACTACATTTGGCAAGTAATTATGAGGCCAAAATCAGTCCGCCGGACCGATTTTTGCCCCGGACCAAATTTTTCCTGACACCCCTACCTAGCTAGGCCCGCTATAAGCAGCCTAGCGCGCTATGTCTCCTTAAATTAGTTACACGACCCTATAGGCCTTGGCCTGGACCCTACCTTTTACTAGGACAGCCTAGGTTTAGAGAGCCAATCTTGTCAAGTACGTTACGTACAGTAAGATACTCGTGATGGCAGTAAAGAGAAGAGGTCTGTATATCATCGGTGGCCACTGGGATGGTTCTCTTTCCAAACTTAATCATCCATCCATCCATGCCATGGCCCCCACCAACAAGAAGCTTTTGTTACTCGGTTTATCCCGATCAAATTGGAAAGTATTTTTCAATAAATCACTATATCGACATATGGTTACTACTACTAGGCCTACAATGCAAATGTTATCATGTATACTAACCAATTAACATACCTACCAAGTCTCCCGCATTTGGCGGGAGACTCCCGCTTTTCGCCCTAACCTCCAGCTCTCCCGCCACTAGCCTAAAATCTCCAGCTTTTCTAATAATCTCAAGATTTTTTATAAAAACCCACAATTTAATACAAAAATATCCAAAACGTGACAATTCTGTAGTTTTATAAGACATATAAAATCTACGAAAGTTCTATCACTTCGCGAAAATACATGCCGTTCCGATAGTAAACAATGTATTCGTGTAAAATTAACACTGGTGGCGCTGTACACATTACATCATTTCTATTTTAAAGAAAGCTAAGGGTGCAACTTGGGCATACAACAAGTTACATTCATCAAAAGAGAGCAAATGATGCTTCAGCCTCTCTCTTTTACACAGATCTCCTTTTCTGTTTAACTTGTTTTACCAAAAGAATTGTTTGTCAAATGTAAAACGTGTATTTGAGTATTTTGAAAATTTTGTTGAAAAAAATAAATAAAGTTAAGAGTTTTAACACTGAAATAAAGCTATAGAATTTTATTTTTCAAAAAATGTTAGTATATATTACCCTATTTTTAAGATTTAATTTGAGCACTAGAGATCTGCTCAGAGTGCACCAGAGAGCATCTAGGCCTAAAAATTTCCGGGGCCCTAGGCGGGCCGCGATTTTTTTTTCCGTACGAAACATTTGCATGAAACTTCACTCGGGCCATCTCGGAT
>NW_022701651.1:526-778 GCF_011630105.1 Anneissia japonica | reverse complement strand
TATACACACATATATACATATATATATATACATAATATATAGACATATATACGTATATATATATACATAATATACATACTTATATATCTACATATATACACACATATATATACATACTTATATATATATATACATATATATATATGCATACACATATATATATATACATATATATACATATATACATACTTATATATATACATATATACACATACTTACATATATACTTATATAGGCCTATATATATACATA
>NW_022701651.1:0-516 GCF_011630105.1 Anneissia japonica | reverse complement strand
ATAGGCCTATATATATACATACATATATGCATTATAATATATATACATACTTATATATTATATATATACATACTTATATATATATACATATACATACTTATATATACGTATATATATATATACATACTTATATATATATATATACATATATACACATACTTACATATATACTTATATAGGCCTATATATATACTTATATATACACTTATATTCCTATATACTTATATATAATGTACACTTATATATAAGTATATATACACACACATAAACATATATATATACATACATATGTATATATATACGTATATGTATATATATATCAATATATATGTATATATATATATAAATATATATATATGTATAAATATATATATATATATATATGTATATATATGAATATATATATGGATTAAAAGGCAAAATACTGGAAAACAACAATGCTGTGGGAAACAATGGATCTCAGTAGAGATACAAAAATGATAAGCAACAGCTAAAAAGTAAACGTAAGTAAACAGC
>NW_022701650.1:0-516 GCF_011630105.1 Anneissia japonica | reverse complement strand
ATTCCAGTTTGTTTTTATATCTAGTATCTTTGTTGAGAATTGATAATAAAATACGCGACGACTTGGAAACGAAAGTTTGGCACAAGTTTTTTAGATCCAGCTGTAGGGGGCGTCCCATTTTTGGTATTCCCACCATGCATTTCGGTGGAACACGGTGGAACACTTTTTTTGTGTGGAGAACTCTATCTTGTATTTCTAGTATCTTTGCTTAAAACTATTCACCTCCACCATCTCTCTCAATAACAAATGATGATCATCATCATTTGCATAATCAGTAACATCATCATCACCATCACCACTTTTTATTATATCACTATCCTACTCAATATAACTAACAAACATCATTATCTTCATCATCACCATCAGCATCATTACCACTATTAATTCTGGTACCATCTTTATGCCTTATAACAAATATTAGTTTATCACCCTATCTAGGCTGGAAATCTGATGAGGGAGGAAGAGAGGTTTTTTTTTAATTTTTTAATTTTTCTAAAGCCAAATATCACCCTTGGG
>NW_022701649.1:0-1298 GCF_011630105.1 Anneissia japonica | reverse complement strand
TTTACCCGCCGTACCTTCATTTCCACGCACACAGCACATACTAAAGCTGGAAATTACGCGTTGTTCCTGACAGTCAGGAGTCACTCTTTGTGACATTACCGTGCTCACGGGCGTCAAGACGTGCGTGTACGCATGCGTAAGTCATTTAAAATGCTCAAAATTATTCTTTTTTTAAAAGTAATTACAGCATATTTAAAACTAATTACAGCATATGTTAGCATATTATGAAACTTTTCAATCAGCACCGCGCGTGCTTCATGAGGGTCAAAGTACTGCGGATCACCGAATTCGTCCTCAGTGACGAGTTCAAATCTAGTTCTTCTTTCTTTCTCCCCTTTTCTGTTCGCACGATATCTCAAAAACTGCACCAAAGTTACGCACAATCGCTGTCAACGAACATTTGGCTTGGTTTGGAATAGACATGGTAAGCTTTTCAACGCGCTCAGTCATGCGTGACGTCATCTACGCGCAATTTTGCGTTTTTACATTATCGATCATATCAGCCTAACCAATTGCCATTTCGAAATCGTATTAAGTGAGCATTAACTTCGGGTAATGTTGAATGTACTGTACCCTAATTGTACGCATGCGCTTTATAATGCGCGCGCACACGTGCGTTAAAATTTCAAAATGCTCGAAATCACTTTTTACCTAAATTAGAGCACGTTTCAGGCCATTTTGAGCATTTCAATTTTTTTTAAATTTACCACTACGCGCGCGAATTTTTTACGCGCACAGCTCGTACGGAAGCTAAACACTATGTTTTTTCACATAGTTTGGGTTCCTGACATTGTTTTCACAAACTTCCATTCTTTTTGGTCATCTTTTGGCAAATAACAATACCGTACGTGCGCATCAAACATAGGTATCTTTGCGCGTATTTGTGCCCCTATACAGTGAAATTATGCTAAAATCAGACCTATATTTAATCAGTTATAGCTCCTTAGGTTGAAAGGTGACCCCCAATTTTTATTGCATATTCTGAAAGCACATAAGTTGTAAATATGATTTTATAGATCATAATGGCTGATCGGACATTGTGACGTCATCATAATTTCATCTGAATTCAAAGGAAGTGACTTATAGCTATGACGTCATTTTTGAAAATACGCATTTGAGCGTATCTCCCTTATCCTTGGTCGATCGTCTTTCAACTTTCAGTATGTTATAGCTGAGACAATTCTCTTTCATATATTTGACTTCTCTTTACTTTTTGATGACGTCATCATGGTCAAAAAATTGTTATTTCTGACCCCCTTATTTCTCTTTATTCAAAACGTTGATGACCCCATATAATC
>NW_022701648.1:1440-1877 GCF_011630105.1 Anneissia japonica | reverse complement strand
TTCGAGAACTTTTCAGAAAAACTTCAAACTTTCATTGGAATAGTGTTTGTTTCAGGCTATCTCACCGTGCCTAACAAAAAAAAAAATTACATTTTGACTCAACTTTTTAACATTGTCACTTTTTGCAGAAAAGTGCTTATCTCGCCGAGTTGAGCACTTGGTGCAAATTTTTGACTTTCCGCCAAATTTCGAGAACTTTTCAGAAAAACTTCAAACTTTCATTGGAATAGTGTTTGTTTCAGGCTATCTCACTTTGCCTAACAAAAAAAATTTACATTTTGACTCAACTTTTAAACATTTTCACTTTTAGCAGAAAAGTGCTTATTTCGCCGAGTTGAGCACTTACTGCAAATTTATGACTTTCCGCCATATTTCGAGTACTTTTCCGAAAAACTTCAAACTTTCAATGGAATAGTGTTTGTTTCAGGCTATCTCAC
>NW_022701648.1:0-1411 GCF_011630105.1 Anneissia japonica | reverse complement strand
TCAACTTTTTAACATTGTCACTTTTTGCACAAAAGTGCTTATCTCGCCGAGTTGAGCACTTAATGCAAATTTTTGACTTTCCGCCATATTTCGAGAACTTTTCAGAAAAACTTCAAACTTTCATTGGAATTGTGTTTGTTTCAGGCAATCTCACTTTGCCTAACAAAAAAAAAATTACATTTTGCTCAACTTTTTTACATTGACACTTTTTGCACAAAAGTGCTTATCTCGCCGAGTTGAGCACTTAGTGCAAATTTTTGACTTTCCGCCTTATTTCGAGTACTTTTCCGAAAAAAANNTGGAATAGTGTTTCTATCAGGCTATCTCACCGTGCCTAACAAAAAAAAATTACATTTTGACCCAACTTTTTAACATTGTCACTTTTTGCAGAAAAGTGCTTATCTCGCCGAGTTGAGCACTTATTGTAAATTTTTTACTTTCCGCCATATTTCGAGTACTTTTCCGAAAAACTTCAAACTTTTAATGGAATAGTGTTTGTTTCAGGCTATGTCACTTTGCCTAACAAAAAAAAATTATATTTTGACCTTACTTTTTAACATTGTCACTTTTTGCACAAAAGTGCTTATCTCGTCGAGTTGAGCACTTAGTGCAAATTTTTGACTTTCCGCCATATTTCGAGAACTTTTCAGAAAAACTTCAAACTTTCAATGGAATAGTGTTTGTTTCAGGCTATCTCACTTTGCCTAACAAAAAAAAATTACATTTTGACTCAACTTTTTAACATTGTCACTTTTTGCACAAAAATGCTTATCTCGCCGAGTTGAGCACTTAGTGGAAATTTTTTACTTTCCGCCATATTTCGAGTACTTTTCAGAAAAACTTCAAACTTTCATTGGAATAGTGTTTGTTTCAGGCAATCTCACTTTGCCTAACAAAAAAATTACATTTTGCTCAACTTTTTTACATTGTCACTTTTTGCACAAAAGTGCTTATCTCGCCGAGTTGAGCACTTAGTGCAAATTTTTGACTTTCCGCCATATTTCGAGTACTTTTCCGAAAAACTTCAAACTTTCAATGGAATAGTGTTTCTATCAGGTTATCAGACTTTGCCAAACAAAAAAAAATTGTATTTTGACTTAACTTTTTAACATTGTCATTTTTTGCACAAAAGTGCTTATCTCGCCGAGTTGAGCACTTAGTGCAAATTTTTGACTTTCCGCCATATTTCGAGAACTTTTCAGAAAAACTTCAAACTTTCAATGGAATAGTGTTTGTTTCAAACTATCTCACTTTGCCTAACAAAAAAAAATTACATTTTGACTCAACTTTTTAACATTGTCACTTTTTGCACAAAAGTGCTTATCTCGCCGAGTTGAGCACTTAGAGTAAATTTTTGACTTTCCGCCATATTTCGAGTACTTTTCCGAAAAACTTCAAACTTTCAATGGAA
>NW_022701647.1:0-728 GCF_011630105.1 Anneissia japonica | reverse complement strand
TTATATATTACTACCATGTCCAACTTAAGGGCTTAAAATACAGTGTACATGCTGGATTTAAGTTTCATTACTTTAACACCTTCTTTCTTTCACAAAGGCACACCAAAGAAGAAGCCAAAATGTAGCAAGTGAGCAAAAAAATATTAAATTGCTTTAACTAAAAGAAACTATTTTATTCAGACAGTATGTACACTAGGTAATATATTTTTTAAGAGCATAAGGTTCGTATCTAACACTCTTGAAATATACCGACCTAAAATATCAAAACACTTAAATTACCACATTTTCAAAAGATTACTTTTAGTCAAACATTTATTTTTAAGAAAAAGATGAAATTTCATGATCACGAAAATATTATTAGCCACCAGTGTATTGCGGACTTTCTTTTGAAGGATGAAATAGAAGAGACAAAAACTCCGTTATTATATATGAAATTGAAGATTTTTATGAAATAGATCGATGCACAAATTAACGACTGACATTTTGCGAGAGAAACTTGATAGTACTAGCCTTGGTCATATGAGACTATACAAGTCAGCAGGAATCTACAATAACTGAAAATGAGACACATTCATCCTAAACATAAATGTATTTTGATATTTAAAAAAATAAACAAATATTTCAATTCAAATCAAAATTACTTCTGTAAAATAAAACCAAAGAACATGATGCTACATAGTCCAAATACTGCCAAGACTATGAAGTGACTCTCCTGACAGCTCAATATA
>NW_022701646.1:0-701 GCF_011630105.1 Anneissia japonica | reverse complement strand
TTTTATTCTAACACATAATAATAATAATAATAATAATAATAATAATAATAATAATAATAATAATACAGCATATACTTACCACATTCTAGCTAGCCTAGGCTATGCCTAAAGTGTAGAAAAAAGGAAGGCTTCCTATGCCATGCCTACTAGCCTACATCTAACTCTACGTACGACGAGTAAAGACTTGACAACTAACTGGCATGCAGATCTCACTTCCAAAATCCATTTTTACGAATTATAAATAATCCAGTAGTTCTTAGGAGTGTGCATTGTTTTTGATGTTCGTTTTGTACAACTTTTTTAACAGTATAACATTTATCTAGGGTCTAGGTTTAGGTCAAGAAAAGCTAAAGTCCTTTTTCAGAAAGTCCCTCTGCAGTGTAGTGTTAAATTATGAATTCTATCAAAAGTATGCTGCTGCATTCGCGTAATATTAAATTAATACATTTTCATAACATATTTGACAGCTGATTCATGTAAACATTGTCACGTATAAAATGCATTCGTGTATATTTGTTGTTTTTGTTTTTGTTTTTTCATATAGAAAAAGACCTTTCTTGTTTTAATTGTTCCACCGGATTTTGCATAAACCCATTTCAAATAGACCAATATGCGATACACTTTTCTAAATTAAATAAAAAAAAGTGTAGATAAACTTCAAAAATAATTTTATTATTTTTAACCACACGTCTAATCTTACA
>NW_022701645.1:733333-751256 GCF_011630105.1 Anneissia japonica | reverse complement strand
CACTAAATTAATCCAATAAGCATTCCAAACTTATCTGTGTTAATCATTTGGCTTATCTATAGAGGCTTGCCTCTAAAGTTTAGTTTCGGCTTTCATGATATCACCTAGCCTATTGTTTCTAATCACGCTTGCATGAAATTCTCACTTTATACTACAGTATCTGGCTTTTTCTACCCTCACTCACTCGCCAGTTGTTGTCCGAAAATTCTGGTTCAATTTCTGGCTGTTTACTTACGTTCACGTTTTAGCTGTTGCTTATCAAATTTGTATCTCTACCGAGATCCAGCCATTGTTTCCCACAGCAATGTTGTTTTTCAGTATTTTACCTTTTAATCTCCACGAATGTTCATGTGGATAATAACAGAAGAAAATAGGAAAGGGAGAAGACTTTCAGAACACAATTTTTTATTATTTTCTCATGAATATTTCGCTGTACAAATTGTGTTCTAAAAATTCTACTCTGTTTCCTGTTTTCCTTATATTATTATTATTATTATTATTATTATTATTATTATTATTATTATTATTATTATTATTATTATTATTATTATTATATGCGTGTATGTGTGTGTATGTGATATATAGGCTTATTATAATGAGAAAAAATATGTTTTAACCTGTTATTATTTGACTTCCAAAGCTCCATCGGTGTACCTTGGAAACGTTGTAGTAACAGAAAGACACAAACGTTTCCCCAAATTCTTTTGTAATTGTACCTGTAGGCTGTACTTGAAGATAGCCATCTGTACATTATATCAATTAAAACATTATGTAACCAATCATTGCATAAGTTTGCGTGTAATTAACTATGTGATAAGTGTATGAGATTTTCAAAAGTACTGTATTTTACTATACATTTCGGTGAAATTATATTTTCTTTTATTTGAAAATTAGATAAGCAATATAAGCCCCAACATTCCACTTCGTTTCAACATATTTGGTGTATTTGCAAAAAAAGAAAAAAAAAATCAAATAATTGACTGGTAATAAATATAAAAAATTACGTAACAAATTTTTAAATCAACGAGAAGTGCAATACAATCACTTGCGATTTTTTTCCAAGTATTTTGGAACGTACTGGGTATTCGGTACGATAACACGTCAGTCAAAATATTTCTTCGTTAGCACAGGCTTTTACGCTTAAACGCAGCAGTTGGGCGATGTGACACAATAAATCGTTGGATGTTAACTCAATTTATATCTTTAAAATTAACAATAGGCTTATTCCCTTGATTGGATTTTTTCGGACTTTTAGTACGTTATTTCATGTATATTGCTGGAACAAATTCTGCCAAAATTATTTCTGTTGCAATTAAGTTTCGGGTCAGTCCACAGATTGCCAGGGCTATAGGCCTACGATTATAGTTTCTTGTCAAATGCTTTTTAAACAATGTAAAATGGGGAAAACGATGTTCAAATACAGAATAACTGCAAAAAGTAACTTACCCGTAAAATGGGGCCACAATGGAGACAGAACAAGAAGTATACAAACATTCAACATTTTGATAATTCTATACAGTACCTCGAATCGTCTTGAGGAGAAAAATGATGGCATGAAGCTGTTGTTTCCTTGTTATCACTTTCTTTAGAGACTAATAAAAATCAAATTAATACATATATTAATTTGCAATAATGGTTTAGATATTGCTAAGTAAAGTTCACGTGAATCTAGTTTTCAAATGGTTATCTCGGTAAACAAGTGCACCGTTTGAAATTCTAGACCAATCACTTTGTCTTTAAATACACATGCACTGCGATCATATCTTCACGCCATATATTGGCCTACTCCGAATCTTATTAAGAAGAAAAACCTGACTGAAGGTGTTAAGTTGTTTTCTTGTCACAATATTTAATATTAAGAGCAGAAAATCACAAAATACAAGCTTTTAAAGAGCAGCTCAAAAATGGAAGGGATTTTAAGGGAATTGTTTAAAGATGTATTGTCCCTTGCTAATGTTAAAAAATCGTTAAAAAAATAATTTTGAAATAAACTTGCTCATATTGCAATAGCATACAAACTATTAACTTGTGCTTAGAAATTATTGAATTAAACAATTTTTACCCTGATGTTTAAACCAAACCATTATAATAAAAAAAATAAAACACTTCCAGTGACTGGAAGTGTTTCTATCATTTTTTCGCTGTAAACTGATGGGTAGACATTTTTTAAATACACTAATTTCTATGTTCAACTTCATAACTTTTGTGTTACTTCAAAATGGGCAAGTTAATTTAAAAAAATATATATAGTTATGATTTTTTTGGTATTTAGCATGGGGCAATACATCTTTAAATACTGAAGTACGTATCGAAAGTCGTTCAAATGAATGTTTGAGTTTGAAACTTCTAGTAAATCACAGTGTCTTGATAGTTATCAAAAACTCAAACAATTTCATCTGTTTTCTATGGTATATGAAAGTAAAACAATAACTTCTTACAAATAACAAAAAAGGTACTTACTTATGAAACGGTTCCATACGTTGTGATGGAATCTGGATCAATGACAATTGCTCAAAGTTTATGGTTCTGGATGACTTGATATGCGGCCCTCTATAGTTTCGAACTGATGAGTTAAACACTATTAGAAAGAAGTTCACATTGTTTCCGTTTTTCGGATAATAAAACTCGAAATTAATGCTCCTTTTACCTTTTGAAATAGTATTATTTACGCCGGCCTTAGAAACGGTGTTTAAACATTTTATAATAAGCTTAATTTATGCCTTTCCAACTGAGCTATAATTATTATGAGGGGTTTGTAGGCCCACTGTCGGAAAATGAAATCTAGTAATGACTAGTATAATGTTGAGACTGCAATTGAGAGGTGGATCTATATTAAACTTCAGGAAACTGTACTTCACACATGTTACACTTAAACAAATCAAGGAAGCATGTCAAACGACAAATGTATCACGGACACAAAGACATTACAAACGGCAGCGGACCTGAAAAGTGGGTTGGGAGGGCCGCCGCACATGTGGGCCAGACTGAAGTCAAAGTGTGCCAAAATTAATTACTCATTACAGAAGCAAATCTAAGCGAATACAAGACTTATCTAGAGGTTTTCATACCCGTAGAATTCAATAAAAGCATTTTCAAATCTATATGACGTCATTTTTGTACTGTTTTCTGATTGGAAGATGTCAGTTTTCATTGTAATACCAAAACAAGTTCATATTGCAATGATTTTCGAAATGTTTAAGGAGGTTTGGGACAAAAGAATTTCTGTGGGAAACTTTTTGTCTTTTCCATGACGTCATCAAAATACATTTTTCTGATTTTGTTTTTAATTTTTTTCTGTTTTAGGCATAGGCCAACATTAACATTTCTATCGTTAATCTTACAGTGAATATAGACTTTTTTTTTAATAAATCGAAATCGAAATCGATATCAAAATTTATAATAATACCAGACAACTTAATTTTACATTTTTAAAATTTAAAATGTGTTTGCATTTGAGATTCCATAGAATCAGACATTAGGCCTACACCAATGTCATGATATATTAATTCCGTCCTCAATCATATTAGGCCTATATTGTAAAAGTATCGATAACGGTCGTTTAATGTTTTTTTATAATTCTCAGTGGGAACGAGGAGGGTTTGAAGAGGAACTTTTGCTATCGTGTTTGACAGGTATACTGTACCACCAGGATAGCAATGCTTTTTTTCTACTCTTATGTTGGTGTAAGGAGCCGTCTCATTTTACTATAGAGCTATAAAGATGGACAATGTTTCATCTGTCGTGAACGATTCCGGTTTGCGCCTCAGGGGTGACGCCAGCAGGGGGAGGGAAGGGTCCCCGTCGAGGAGAGCTCCCCCACCCCCCGGCGTTGGGGAGATAAACTACAATTCGTCAGAGAAATAAAATGTGTATGTATTTTCTACATAGTGGACTTTAAAATCGATTCTTCTTGAACGCCCCTTGCAATGCTGCATAAAGAAGTTCAGTGCGTAAATTTTATGTCAACATCTCTAATGTACTTTACCCTTGTGCGAACTCTCTGGAAAGATCCTCCCATACTTCGATAGGACGTCCCGGTTTGGGTTGTTTTTAAGTCTCTTGTGGGTTTTCTGCTGGTGTGGAAAGAATATCTCTGTTCTGTGTCAAAACGTTAATAACTTCATCAGAAAATGGAATCCTGTTGTCAAGCCACGAGTTATTTTCTTTAGAAACCCGGCAAACACGTGTTTACGTTCTTATAACTTTCTTGGCCAATGGTTATTAGGTATGTCACAAAATAACGTTTAGGCCTACACAACGTTGTAGGAACGTGCAAACGTTGTGAAATTATGTTCAGTATTTATGGTTCTACAAAATAAAGTTTTCAACACAAAACTGTAACGTTATTGTCACGTTATCGTAACGTATTATTGTCGTTACTACTCACAGTAGCTCACCTCTCCTTAAGTTGAAACAGGAAGCTTTTCAAAATCTTGGATGCCTTTGAATAAAGTTAAAAACAATTGACGCCTAGATATAGGCCTGCTTATAGATATTGTGGAGGTATGAATATATCGATTATACTCTTTGATATAGAGTAATGATATAATTGTAATACCGCCCTCTATAGGGAAGAAAGAGTTAAGAAATAAAGAGGGGAGAGAGGCCCGCCATTCATGAAGAAAGTGAGAACGTGTTTGTTTGTCTTCTTGTAGTCAAGTGTCCCGGTTGTGGCTTTATGTCCACAGTTGGTGGAAGACCCGGGCAACCATAATTTTTATAATAGACTAATAGGATTTTATTTTGAAAACACTTTTGGACCCAGCCTACTTGGTAACACTATTTTTATTGAGTTTGAAAGAAAAGAAAACCAAGATGGCGAACTCCATTTATAGGCCGCCTGTTTTTACTGGGAGTGCGACACAGGACGTAGAAGACTGGTTGGACAGTTATGAGAGGTATGCCGAATTTACGAACTGGGACGACAGGCGCAAATATACGGGCCTTAGAAATATGCTGCAGCTCGCTGGCTACGTACCCAGGAAGATGTTCATGAGTACGAGGATTTAAAAAATAGGCTAGTGGAAAAATACCTGCCAAAACCGGCTACCTTATTTCAGCTAAGGCAAGCATTGATGGACCGAAAACAGAAAACAGGTGAAAGTGTCACTGACTATGCGGCGAGTATAAGCCATATGTGTAGTAAACTAGGGATTACTCAAACAGAGGAGCTACATTATTTTATCCAAGGTTTACAGGACAATAATAAACGACAGGTCTTGCGTAACCAGCCGGCAACTTTGGATGAGGCAGTTAGCATGACATTTTTTGAAGTGTATATAACTCAACATGGACTCATATTTTTGTTGTTTTTATGCATATAGTGTTAATTCAATTGGAACTTGAAGCATGTTGTAATACCGTTAAAAAAAAAAAAAACAAAAAAACATAAAAGTGTAAATGATGTGCATCACGAGTAGACTTGTCTTGATGAGTCAAGATAGTAAATGCCATCATATTTTCATTAAATGTTTGATATGTAATTAAGTTTCACAAAACCAAGATTGATTATTGGAATTGTAACAATGTTATGATATGACATGATAATTTAGATGTATGATGATAGTAATTCATTGTTAAGATATCAGTTTTATCACAGTTCTTTCAAATTCTCTCAATGTAAATTCAACTGAATGCAGGCTTGATATGAAGTAAGAAATATTGCTATTACTAGAGATATCTCAGTAATTAATGCTTATTTTTTTTATTAGACAACATTTGCTTGTTATCAAACTTTTATACATATAGTGTATAGACACTAATATAAAAGGAGAAAACAAACAGGTTTTTTACATGTAGTGTATGGACACTAATATAAAACAGAGACTTTTATTCATGCAGTGTGTCTCACCATGAAGAGTGATCTGGTAGGGCCCATACTGGATTTCTTCCTGCACCAATTTTTAAAATTCATTTTACTGTCTTTATTGCTTCTACACAATTGCTGTAATACATAACATTGTGGTATACACTCTTGTCACAGGTGATTGGTGATTATGATTTGTTCTTACCATTTTCCTCGTGTTCAGAAATTTGATAATTTTTCATTGTTACTGTTAAATAATTATTTTGTTGACATTCCATGTATTATATAATACTTTTCGCTCGGTGGAACTCGCTTGTGTGAGGCGGGGGTATTGTGGAGGTATGAATATATCGATTATACTCTTTGATATAGAGTAATGATATAATTGTAATACCGCCCTCTATAGGGAAGAAAGAGTTAAGAAATAAAGAGGGGAGAGAGGCCCGCCATTCATGAAGAAAGTGAGAACGTGTTTGTGTGTCTTCTTGTAGTCAAGTGTCCCGGTTGTGGCTTTATGTCCACAATATCATCTTCATTATGATATATGCTATTTGGATTATTAGGCTGATCAACATTTAATAAAGTATTCTAAACAGCAACACAATATTAGAAGATTTGCTACTGTTAAATCACGAGCAGTTTGTACATTTTTGGAGAGCTTTTCCTACGCTTTGCATGAACTGGTTGAGTAGATGCGCGTACATCCCTCTGATTTTCGGTTTGCTCTAATTAAAGTGTGTCTCAAATGTACGAAAACAAGACTAATAAAAGTGCGTCTAGCTCGAAAAGTTGTAAAAGGTAGAAGCAAAATTTGGTACCATCATAAAGCTAAGGCTATACTGAAGATTGTGATGTAAAAATTAAAGCATGAATCCACATGAATCTAAACTTTCTCTCCTACTTTTCTAAAAATAGATTTTTAAATATTTTTTCTGTCGTTTAAACAACGATTTATTATTGATGCAAACTTCAAATTTAAACCAAAACATATATTTGTGTTCCCCAATTTATATACAAGAAACGTATACATTTTGATGTAATTCCGAATTGTCTGTAAGAAAAAAAAAACGTGTTTTGATATAATGTAGTCAATTATAGCATTTGAAATATTTATAGAGAAATTTCCGACATTTGTTGAAAAATACTACCCTTAAAATTCGTTTAAATGTAAAATATTTTCAGGATAGATTCACCAGGGTATACCCATCTTCAATCATGGGAAAAAAGTGTAAAACCCATACCGTAGTCACCAAAATGGAGTTTTGGCACACTTTGATTTCGCCCTGGCCCACTGTGCGCCGCGGAGTTGACGAGTGCATGGGGATAGGGAGTCTGAGAGTATTTTCATTCGGTACACCTTTATTTCATCTCTTTCATCTAACGTATTGGGGTGTGGATCCTCAGGGAGTAGGGCCCGGGGCCCTTCGTCGGGGAGTTCCTGGCGCGGCTCCTGTGCACTGTCTGTCAAAATAGGCCTTTCACGAGACATGAGAAAAAAAAACCTTTAAAAAATTCAGTTTAATAGGATCAATCAATAGGATTTGCTAATTGACAGATAGTAGGCCTACATTTTACCAGTACAAAATCCATAAAAATCGATTAGCCAATCAGCCAATTTAATATGCAAAAAGAATGCAGGAAAGATTCTGTCCGTTAACTGGCGGGGATTTTTTTTTTCTCTCTTTTTTTAAATAACCGACTTAATAACTTTATAAATGCTAGGGCGATGGGGCACAAAAAATATTAGTTAGCATTTTGATTTCACAATAAATTTGTGATTTACTTAATTCATCATTACCAGGAAAGCAAAATAGAGGGGGGGGGGGACAGGGAGGGACTTGCACAATTTTGGAAAGTAGATCACCTCAGCCCCACCATGGTTGGGACTGAGGAAAGTCTGAGATTGCCGGAAATGGCACTCTCAGACCTAAATCCTAATTATAATTTACCTTTGTTTTTTCCATTTTTAAAAAATAATTTTGAAAAATTTAGGGTCGGCTCGGCCCCACTTGAATCCGCCACTGATTATTATGACGTCATTGCGAGATTGCGTCAATGTAACATGTCCGTGTCAAAGGCTGTATAATTATTGTTTAATAATGGCTATATAAAATTCAATTGACTAACTATAATTTTTTGAAATTAGGAAAAACAGCAATCCAGTGTATGTAGAAAATATTAAACACTAGTATATACGTACGGGTCATAATAATATACAAAAGGAATAAATCGTTTATTGTAGAAATTGTGCACTTTTGAGTTTGTAAAAATATTGGCCCAATAAGTATACACGCTTCCAATTTTAACAATGTTCAGTACATTGTTTAATAAATTTAGCCTCTGATAACTGCTGCACCGATAAAATCGATCTAGTGGTTTCTGAGATGGTTACGAAATGTATAAACAATTGCGTTTTTACACTCGATTTTGGTCCGGAAAATACGGACCGCACTTGGAAAAGTGAAAGGACAAAAATCATGAGTCATGCGTAATTGTTATTCTTTCCATTCACTTTTAAAAGTGGGGTATTAATTATAGAAGATTGGTGAAAAGTGGGGGGGGGGAACAATCGATATGATGCCCCCCCCCCCCAATTTTCAACCGATTTTCAACCACGGATCGACGCCCTTGCCTATTTAGGCCTACTGTAATGAGAATAAGAAAGTTTTTAGGCCTACCTGTCCGTTTTCAAGAGTTAGGGAAAAACTTTGAATTTTGAAGAACTTAAAAGTCATTATAAAATACACCAGCTCAAAATTCGGGAAAGCTCATTTCTCGCCATTTAGGAATCAAAATTTTCCTTTTTGAGGTTTTGGGAAAAATTTTGACTCTCACCCCTTAATTTGAACCCTTATCCCCTTATCCATATAGGCCTAATGATATAATAATAATAATCATATAAAGTCGGAATGTAAATAAATTTGAAATGAATATTAATTTTCAATATTGCATTTAAATTAAAAAAAAAAAAAAAAAACATTTATGGGCGGAAACAAAAACGGTCGAGTCGAAAAGACCCCACGCCGTAATTGTTACTGTAGGCTACTTCTCCGTGTTTAAATCGCAAATGGATGAAAAAGTCAGGTGACTAGACTAAACTTGTGAGTGCGCACACACACACACACACACACACACACACACACTCTCCACACTTTCCTCGCACACACAACAACACATAAATAATAACATTACGTGATCGAACATGGCGCCTAGCCTGCGATGGGCAGGTATTTTCTCATTATTTTTACTAGGAAAAAATATTTACAGATTCAGAAGGGATGTCTAGTGACCGGCCAACTACGACGAGTTCTCTAGTCGTCGGGTACGACGGGACACAGCCGACGAAGACGATGGGTCTGGTGGTGGCCCCATCCTTCCCGAAGTTACAAAGGTAAAATTGCCTACCTACTGTACCTGAGTTGTAGGCATAGGCCTAGCAGATGTGCTATTATTTTATCTGTTTATTTTGAAGAGTATTAGGCTTATTATATAGCCTTAGCTAGGCCCTAGGCAGGTTTAGCTTGCTAGAAAGATACTATCCTAGGCCTAGTAGGCCGTCAGGCAGCCTAGCTAGGGTCATACAGATGGGTAGCCGATCATTTCGGTCGCGCTTCGTTTCGGTCGCGCCTCATTTCGGTCGCGGTTTATTTCGAACAAATATATGGAGCGCCGAAGGAGTTGCGAAAACGCAAAATTTAATATGCCTAGGCCCTATATATTATTATAGTTAGTTCGTGAATCAATTGTTTATCATAGGCCTAAGTATTTTTGTTTTGCTATTTTTCCACTAACATATCTTTCTACTATATTCTCTTTCTTCCATCTACGGTGATATATTCATGATTGAAACATCTTGTAATTGAAACAATGGAATTTAGTATGTGCATGCTATTCTTTTTGTTGCATTTTCATATACTATACTTTAATAATTATGGTCAGTAAAATGTATCTTTGATTTTAATTGAACTGAATGTTGTTACTATCTGAAATCTATTTCATAATTCAGTTAAAACAATAATCATTACAATATTTAACCTGATCTTTTTATACAATAAATTTATTCATTTTTCTTGCAGCTTCCTGAGTTTGGATAAAACATAGCAAGAGAATTGAAGGAAACACGAAGAAATAAACGAATAATACACACATTATCATTCTTCACTTGAAATCTTTAATTTTCTTTGCACAGTTCAAAAATATGAATATATATTTATATGATTTTATGAATATAACAGAAGCATGAAAAGGCTTTTAAAATGTACAGCATGCAATTATCAATGTAGTGATAATTTTATATGGAAAATATAAATATGGAAATACATATTTCCTTTACAATATTATTATTAACATGATCAGAATATTTATGGTAAATGGAAACGTTAGACAAGAAAAAAAAAAACGTATGCGAATCTAATCTATTGACTGTACTTATTCCATAAATTTTTATTTGATTCAAGCATTAATAATAAAAATTATATCAATATATATCGCAAGAAAAAAAAAACGTATCTCAAACTCGGTCAACTTCGAAACATCTGCGTTGTTTCTGTAAATAAGAAATATAGCACCAAGTTATACAGCAATATAGTAACAATAATGAACTTACTAATAAAAATAATTGTTAATAAACTAATGTTACATTAATTTAAATGACAAATTGGCTGGTTTTTCCTGATAAAATGTTTGATTTTTATAAATAATATCATATCAAAAAATAATACCGTATTAAGGGAGAAATACCAAATTTTTAGTATTCATTTTATTTGCTGTATTTGTTATGTAGTAGGAAACGTAGGATCGATAACAAAACGAAAATAAAAACCGTCCGGTAAAAGAGTAAAATGGTAGGCCTACTATGAATGTAACAAACTAGAAAATAACCTATAAATACCATAATATTAAAAAGTTACTATAGTAATTATAGTATTCATTTTATTTGCTTTTAAGTAACCTCTGTTGTTACTTAGTAGAAAGACAACAAAACATTAAAAAAAAAAAGTATGATAAACCGATTGACGAACTTACAATGATAAAAGTAGTTCGTTAATCGGCCTAGTTATATTAAATTTAGCGTTTTCGCAACTCATTTGGCGCTCCATATATTTATTATTATATGATATCTTTAGATTATTGACACTTTTGGCTTCCCATAAAGAGGATGTGCAGAAAGTGATAGTTGTTCTGGTAGCAGAATATGTCCATCAGTTGCAGAAAGGAACACTCCATCCAGCTGTTAAGGTAATGATATAGAATAATATGATTATTTATAGTTTATGGTACAGTATTATCAGTCCAAATCTTGGATTGGATTTGATTGGATTTATTCTGTGGATACAAGTATAACACCAAGGATAGCCCACAAAACTCCAGAAGAAAACTTATTTTCAGTGGGGTCCTTCTGGTGATGATTAGACAGTACACTGGGGGACAATGCCCTACTCTTTTCTGAAGAGTACTGCATTGTTTAATATGCACGTGGGACATAATGCACACAGGACCAACGGCTTAAACGTATCATCTGAAAGACGATGCGCTATTGTAACTTCAGCTGAAACACAGCAGCCATTGAAGGAAAGTAATTGTCACCAATACATTTTGTTACACCATTCTCACAAGTTGAATGGTATTGGTAGGAGAGAGAGATAATTGTAATATTTTAAACTTGTTTTTTTTCTTTTAGAAATCATTGGGAAATGGTTTAAACAGCATAGTTTCTATCTGCGATGATAAATCATTATCTTTGCTGGGGGGCCACTCTGCCTGATGGCCTCAAGGAAATTTACAAAGGTTTTTACTCGGACTACAAAAAGTATTTCAAGTACACAGGACGTGTATAAGCATATGCAAATCATTTTTAAAGAAGTATCATAAAGTATATCTACTTGTATGGATATATAAAAATACCAGATGAACATTGACTGCTATTTTATGGACAGAGAGGCTTGTTTTAATTGTACTTTCTTTTAATGAAATTTAGTATATTTTTTTATCTGTTTGTCTAGAGCCAAACTGAATTTTAATGAAATATTGATTTTGATTGATTTTATGATGTACTTTTGTTGGCAATGTGCAATGGAGATTGGCCAGCAACAGAAGGGGTTTCAGGCTTCCACTTGTGCAATGGGCCCCCCCCCCCCCCTAATGTACAGATAGATGGCCTGGATATTTATGAACATATATCTTTGTTAATATTATGTAAACTCATGGCAACCAGTTTATCTTAATACTCTCAGCGCTATTTTATATTAGTGTTGTCACTTCAACGCCATCATCATAGAAAGCAAATTTGACATATAAATGATTCAGTCTGTTGGTTGTGGAGTATTTTCAAAATGCCCATGGAATCTAGTATTGTATTACCAGAAGGTACTATAGAGTACCACGGACGTTAGTTACCGTTGAATATGCCTGAATAACTTCATAGGCTTTCTGGAATAGGCATTTTAAAATCTAATATTTTACCATCAAAATGTACTAAAAACACAAAAGCTCGCATTATATTAGTTATCGAACACACATTTAATCAGCAATAAAAATTTACAAAGAAAAAGTAAGATACAACATCTTAATAATTACGCTCGAAATTGGGATCAATGTTTTGTCAGTGAAGAAAATGGCGTCCGGTTGAACGCTTTTTGCAACGATAGCAACGGAGTAGTATCGCGTGGTATCGTGACATAACACTGTAGTAATCTATAGGTATATAAGATCCAAATTTGTTCATCTTAAAACTGTCTTCTCTTTGGGAAGCACAGTACATACCTTCTTGATATGTAGTTAACTAATTCCACCAATAAATTTTTGTTACGAGCGGTAGAACTACTGTCTATGCTTTTGGCCTCAGGGACATTATGTAATGGTGTTGTGCCTTTCCACCAATCTAGCAGGTAGGACTACAGTTACCAACTCATACACAAACTTGTGGGTCCAGTTAACAACAAAATGTAGAAAAGAAAATAATGTGCATGAATACGACCGGTGATTCCATTATTTCATTGAGGGTATGCTGCAGTTTCACCCATCATACACGGCCTGAGTAGTGTTGGTATTCAGGTACAGGGCGGAAGCATGCACTCCATAGAGTGACTGCTCTAGTCTAGATTGTGTTGATGCATAATAAAAAGAATATGCCTAGATAGGACTTGCATTCATCCTTGAATTTGCCACTGTACCTAATTTTCTGGGTATTTTTAACTTCATTACATTGTTTTAAACTCCTATTACCGAGAAGCTAATCAAATAAAAGCGCTTTAAAACACTACCTTTACTATGTACTTTCCTGCTTAAATATCTGCAGGGAAAAGTTATAAAATAAGCTCCGATTAATATCTTCCTTATAATGCAAAAATTCTATCAGACTAATTATGTTTGGCAACGTTTAATAAGCCTAACCCACTACCAATCAGCAGAGTCTGATCTTGTATTAGATCAGTAAAGGAATGCATTTATATGAATTTATATGAAAGTTGAATTGTTACAATAATGCAAGTTATGTCACAATCAATTCCGATCCCTTGTAGTAATATTATTAGTGAGGAAAACGTCATGGTAATATACACATTGAAACAAAAAACTTAATATTAATATGTCCTATGTTTCTGTCATCCAGTCTTCCACATCATTCTGCTGTATTGTCTGGTATATTGAATTATCCAAAGAAAGTCTACAAAAACTCACTGGGATTATTAAGTTAGCTTGTAAGATTTTTGGTATGTATGCTGAGCAATTTGATTATTTTGTGATAAATTTATCACTAGAACACTTAAGGCCATTATACATGAAGAATACTCATCTCCTTCATAATACTATTATCACAAGTAGTTAAGGTAGAATCCGTCACACTCCAGTCAGGACAAACAGTTTCAGAAATTCATTTATACCGACAGCCATCCGCCTATTCAATAGTTAAAAGATAAACATAAAACCTTAGTCCTAAATGTTCATACTTCTCTAATTTAACTCTTTTTTCACTGTTAAGCCAGGCAGACACTGCGTTGTACGACCGTCGCAGGACGAATCCAACTCCGCTGTCTGTGAGCGATAGACGACGCGACGCCGTCTGCTAACTGTCGGTGGCAGTCTGAACAGATCGTCATTAAAAACGATCCGTTGCGCGCGTCGTTGCATTGCGCTCTTTATGGAATCACATCGGCCGACAACACGGTCGTACGCAATGAGTGCCCGGCTTTGATTATCTATGTCTATTTTATAATTATTTCTAGTTATATATAATTGTTTTTGTGCAATTTGTCTTTCAATATGTGTGTTTACTTTGCAATTTTGGAAAGGAAGTTCATACTACTTTTTTTGTTATGACAATACTAATCTGAGTCTGAATCAAACGTAAACATCCTGAGATTCCAATACTATGATTGGGTGTGATCCATTGCAATCTAATTTGCATAGACGTGTTTGCTGAACATTGGAAGTTACTGCATTGTCTATGAAGCGAGTTAAATGAGGATGGCAACATGCTTGTACTAAGTTGCGAGTGCATAGCATAAAGATTGCATTTCTTTGCCATTCTTGTTGCTGCAGTAAAGCTGATGTATCTAGAAAAAATAAGGAAAAACAATGCAAAATAACAATTTAATGAAAGCTGGGAATTTGTAAATATTTAGGAGTTGGCTGCGAATAAATAAATTTGTTGGTGAATAACATTAAATTGAATATAATTTTGAGTTTTGGCTGAATATGACATCCAATTCAGATTGACTAAGATGTGTATAAGAGACAGTATATATATATATATATATATATATTAGTTACCAAAAGTTGCAAGTTTATTGAATTTGGTGCATTATATGTGTTTATAATTTCTCTGAAACACTTAGTTATTGTTCATACTATACAGTTCGCCCTCCAATTCGAGACCACCTTTGGACCTGAAAATTTGGGGTGGGTCTTTGTGTTTAGTTTTAACAGAGAGGGTTAGCTCAGTGTGGCGACTAGACCTTGAATATTGTTATTTGTTTCTTTGAAAAAGTGGTCACGAATTTGAAAGGTCTCGGAATTAGACGGTGCACTGTGCAGTTATTACATTCAAATACTGTAATAGGCTATTACAACACTTACCGTACACATTATGGAACTGTAATTATTAGCATTGACATGATTGACAACATTACAATACTGATGTTACTGTTTCCTGAATAAGAAATGAAAATATTCAATGATGCAATGAAATATCGATATGACACCGAAGAACGATTCTTTGGTGTTCCCGACACGGTAATTCATTCTGTGCCAAAGAACCGTTCTGTGGGACGCCACAAAGAACCGTTCTTAAATAGAACGGTTTTTTCGTGCGTTGGCTGAACACTGGGGGAAATAGTATTAACAATAATACTCAAGTTTTAGGTAACCACCTTTGTCAACATTTTAAAATTAAAGGCTTACACTATTGATTAGGCATGTGTATTGTAATTCTGCTGTTTGTATTATGAATAATATGGTGGTAAACATTTCCTCTCAAAACTCAACAAAACAAGTCATCACAACGGGGCCAAGAATAACGTCTCACAAACACGTTGTGTTATCCTATAAACCCACATGTTCAGGCTTGGAGGAATTAGTTCCCTTATGGTTCAAGTACATTTACGCTATCATTCTGTGGGCCATTGGGCTTATTGACTATTTCCAAGGGGCAGAGCTTTGCGGAAAGTTCCATAAGAGAAAAAAACAACTTATTTGATTAATAATAATAAATAGGCCTATATTTACATTTAAAGAAAAAACCTTAACAAAAAAAAAAAAAAAAAAAAAACATGATCGGAAATATTGATCAGATATCCCAGACAAGCATTTTGTTTATTCATATGCTGGAGAAAAAATTATAATATCGAAAGCACAATCCCGGTGAATTGACATTGCTATAGCTTCCGGTTTATGCTTGAATGCATAAATTATCAGATAATATTTGTACAGTACTACCACTTCAACTCCAACAGCAGTTATTATCAGGAAGTTGGTGTTCCTGTGACACAAGTTTTCAAACGTGGAACATCAATAGGCCTAGTTAAAAACAAACGTATGGTTAAACTTACCAAATTTCCTATGGAATAGTATTTTACCTTCACTGCCACCATTAGGGTTCGAGTCGTCTCTGCCTGATGGTATACCTATTAAAACACATTACTGTAGATTAATAGCCTATATATTAAATATTTTACTTTTTTTCGCAAAATATATATATATATATATACATATATATATATATACATATATACATATATAATATAAGGCGTTGAAACAAAGAATTGAAGCAACGAGTCATGTGGATGTGGACTATAAAACACTTGTTTATTTCAAAAGAAATTTTCGACCAGTCCTCTCCGGGTCTTCTTCAGCTTACAAAACTAAATGACAAAATGTGGCTGATACAAGAGATCTATTATACAAATAAACAATATAATTGTGATAGGCATAGAGTAAGGGCCAATTATCACATGGCTTATGTAACTACCACTTAATTACTCTAGTCTCAAAGCAGTGAATAGTGATCAGGGTTTGATAAACAGACCAAAACAAAATTAAAGTATTGATAGCTATATAGGCTACAACATTGATAAGCTTAAATAGAATTATAATTAAAGTGTTTAAAATATCTGTGTGATATCTATGTGGCCCTTACTTTAAGCCAGCGTTCCGCAAACTTTTTACTTCACGGCCTATTTACGATTCCAGGCAACTAGCCGCGGCCCAGCAGCCCAGCCGCGCCAGGGACCAACATACCAAATCTTGGCAAGAACTTTTGATCATGCAAGTCTCCATGTATATACAATATTTTGACAGCATTATCTGTTCTCTCAGTGATAAAACGTTATTGTATACAAATTAAATATTATTATTAAATAAATAATATCGTACATTTGATACCGTACATTTTGGTGTGTTTCTCCACCCCCACCCTCCGACAATTGTTGATTGTTTTTTTCTTTCTACCATGATTCAACCAAACACTTTCAGCCACACACGTCATAGCAGGACCGTAGCCACGAGAAGTGCAATGGTGAGGTTGCGAGCGAAGCGCGAGCACTTATGATTGGGGCTAGGGGCCGCCAAGGGCCCCAGGTCAGGGTTCCGGGTCCATTAAACTGTAATATTATTAACATTAAGCCATTGAACTGTAATTATGTAAGACCAATCAACACATAACATAAAACATGTACATATCAAAATTACGTTTAATCTTTCCTCGTCGGTGCTTGCATAAAACGTGATTTTGATCCAACATGATGATATTGATAAACAATCGAAATTCTCTGTCCTTATGTTGTGTTCATATTAGACGTCTGTAATATTATTATTAAAGAAGTCCATTCAACAAACAACATAAAACATATACATATCAAAGTTATTAGGTTAAAGTTCTCATGTCGGTGCATGCATAAAACGTAATTTCATAAAATTTGTATATCTGAGATTGACAGACAAAATTCTCTATACTATATATACTAATTTAACGAGTGGACTAATTTGATTTAAGGAAATATATTGAGATACGCAAAGTTTAGTAGGTTAGAAGTTTAAAGGAGAGGACTTCCTTTCAGCGGTAAGATCTCGCCTGTATATGTTATCCTGCCTAAAGATGTTTTAAATAAAATAAATAAAAAATAAAAATTATGTTGTGGTCATATTAGACTGTAATAATATCATTAACTAGAAATTGCAAGTGAAGTGCTGCGAAGTACAACTGCATATAAATGCAGAACAAAATTATTTATGCGAGTTAAGTGAAAATAATGAATAATAAAACTATAACAAATAATATGAGACACGACCCATTGTCTATATTAGAACACTTCTCATTGGGTAACAAAGTCGTAATTTTACATTTTTGTTAAAAAGTGTCTATAGTGTGGTGAATTATGGTTTAGGTTTTTTTTAATAAGTTTCAAAAATTTCTATGTATGTGGAAAATGTAGTTGATTACCAAAGGTTACAATTTTTATTTTGAAGATTGCATGGTCTAGGAAGTGTACATTGTTTATGGGGCAAGTTTCCAAGGGCGGGTTTTCTGGGGGGCGAGTTGGCTGCCAAAGAGTGTTGCCAAAGTGCGAGCCGGCGTGTTATTTGATCACAAGTGCGAGACATATCACAAGTTAGTGTGAGCCA
>NW_022701645.1:724871-732926 GCF_011630105.1 Anneissia japonica | reverse complement strand
GCAGAACGAAAGAAGGAAACTCCGCTTTTCAGTCGTCTTAGGCACTCGTTTTTTGACAAACAATGACCTTTCAGAGGTCAAATTGCTGTCAAAAATATGAATTGGCTGCTTCGCAGCAAAAACCATTCAACATAAAACATATCAAAATTATTAAGTTAAATTTTCTACTTCGGTGCATAAATATAACGCGATTTTGGGATATACGAGATTTACTTGAGAATGTACTGAATATAAAATCTTAAATATTTTACATTTTAATCAGCAATCTATCAGAAATACGGGGATTGGTTATACTGTAAAGCCTTGCAATACTAAATCTGGGATCCAACAGACAGTAAATATTCCATTTTGATTTAGTGTAGATGATTTTTACATGTTTTTAATTTTATTTGAATTCTTTTTATTTTGTATGATTCATATGTTATGTTTGGTAATGGTAATGGTAATGGTTTGGGACTTGTAAAGCGTATACTACATGGTCTCTATGCGCTTAAGTTACACGAAAGAAAACAAACCAAAAACTAAAGTCTAACCAAGCGACCAAAGAATGAAAAAAAAGCATGAGAAAACAGACTATCGCAGGGGAACCAACATCACCGCACCATTTTCCTGCAATTTGAGACCACAGGCAAGCAGTGGTTTGCAGAATCATAACTCACAGATGCTCAAGTGATGTTGGCATCTAGACTAGCATATCCTAGAAAAACTAAACGATGAAAGTAAAACAACAAAAAAGGAAAAATTAAAAAGTTTGAAAAAGGTAGGTCTTGAGTCTCTCCTTAATGGATGGAGGAGACTGTCGGATCTCAATAGGGAGTGCATTCCATAGCTTGGGAGAAGCAGCTTGAAAGGACCTCTCTCCATATTTAAAACGAATTAAAGGGTAGATAAAGTACCGGTATATGGACATGAGGTGGAACGTAGACTTCGATAACATGTTGATGACCGGAGGTGGATGAGATCGGTCAGGTAGGCCTACGTTGTGAAGGCATTTAAAGGTGTGAACAAGGATCTTAAATGTAATGCGCTGCCTTACTGGAAGCCAGTGAAGTGTTTTCAATGTAGAGGTGATGTGTTGAGTTTTCGATATTTGTTTGACGAGACGTGCGGCAGTATTTAATTGAAGTTGAATTCGCTTGATCGATGCATATGGTAGTCCACATAAGATTCCATTACAATAGTCGATTCTAGATGTAAAAAGACAGATTAATGAATGCCTGAACTGATATTTTGTGGGTTTCAGATTACTTTCTATAAAAAAGCAAATATCATAAATCATTTATTGTCCGACTGGTGTGCATTGAACATTTGACGACAACGATAATTCTCCAAATTCCCAGCCGAACTTAGGCTACGGGCCTCGCTTGACACTTCACATCAAAGGGCCTGTTAATTAATCTTGCACAGCTTCCTCCGCATCATCATATCATCCACTTAATCATCATAATTATTAATTGTCCATAGAAGTAGGGAAAAACTATGAATTCAAATTGTATTCAATAATAGACGTCTCATAATGCACAAAGTGTATTTTATTGTTATTTTGCTTTTTCTCAGTTGGCCTATATTATTTCTCTGTAAAGCGCATAGGGGCAATGTGCAATATGCGCTACCGTATATAAATATAACATTATTATTATTATTATTATTATTATTATTATTATTATTATTATTATTATTATTATTAAAGAATCTAGAAACAAAAACTTTTCGAATAGGCCTATCTAAAATTTATCTTCCAGCGACAAAACAAGCTAGCTCTCTTCTCACTCTCCCAATATGGAACCCATCTGTGCGATAGCCAGGGTAAACTTTGGATCCGCGCTTGACATGTATTTAATGCTTAAAAAAGGTATATATACAGTATATTTATTTATAGAAAATAATGTTGCATACTAGAACTATCAGGAATAAATATACAGATAAAAGATCCCGAGACATAGACACAAAAACCGCTTATAACTCAAATAGCACGCATCATCTGGCACTTTAGCAGTGTGTGCAAATGACGCATTCGCTGTAACAATAAAGCGGCTTTATTAAAAACAATTTTCTCCATGATAAAACGTCTCTGTTATTTTTTATTTTTTTTTTTTGGTCAATTTCCAGACGGCTTCGCGGCCCTCCAAAAATGTTTCGCGGCCCAAATTTGGGCCGCGGACCATACTTTGCGGAACGTCGCTCTAAGCCTATCACAATTATATTGTTTATTTGTATAATAGATCTCTTGTATCAGTCACATTTTGTCATTTAGTTTTGTAGGCTGAAGAAGACCAGAGGACTGGTCGAAAATTTCTTTTGAAATAAAAGTGTTTTATAGTCCACATGACTCGTTGCTTCAATTCCTTGTTTCAACGCCTTTTATATAATTTCAAGAACACACGTGGGTTTATGACCTGTCTCTTATACACATCTAGATGTGTATAAGAGACAGGTACTGAATATAAAATCTTAAATATTTTACATTTTAAATTGTTTGATTGATTCATTGATTGATTGATTGATTGATTGATTGATTGGTTGCTTGATTGAGTGATTATTGGTTGATTTATTTATTTTAATTGATTGATTGTTTGGTCTTGTACTTCATTAAAATCTTCAGTTGTTACTATAAACCACAATTGCCCACCTTTGATAGTCTTGGTATTAGGTAGGCGTGTGCTAGGTCCACCTGGTTTCCCTAAAACAGGAGGATATTAACGCAGTTGAATTGCTATACAAAAACATGATTTTAATATAGGCCTGTAACATATATATCCTAATCCACATCTGCAATACTACACTATCATCTACAATACTATCCACATTTGTAATACTACTATTATGTTTTTGGCGTTTATAAGTATATACTAATCTCATATGGTAACTTGAATAATTATTGAAACTATTTAGCTAATATTAGCAATGCATACTCGTCAAGTTAGGCAAAGTAAAAATTAAATTGTGTTTCTCAACCAAAACGCGTTAAATAAACTCGAAAGTAGAATATTTTTTACCGAAAAAGAGCCCAAAATGCACTTAAACTTAAAAGACCACATTTCAAGCTGTAACTACAAGTAGAACCCCTCATTTATATGGGACACCCCTATGAAGGACACGCTTTTACGTAAAACCATAGAGAAAAACAAGGGCAAATATTACTCTACAGCCAATTCTTAGTAAGAACATGGAGGAAGAAAATTTCCTTAGTAAGGGGACGCCTCCATTATATTTAGAGGGGACATTTTTCGAGTGTGCAGAATGGTAAATTTAACACATTAAACTTCTACTAAGAAGACACTAATTTTTGTATACATTACAATATTCAATAGACTCAAAACAATACTGTTTCTGTCATTTTAATCGCCCACCTTTGGGCTCTGTTCTGTGCGTAATAGGCCAAGTTGTTTCTGCATTAGGACGTGTTTGGAATAAGGCGGTAGTTCTAGCCGTATGGCCTGAAAGAAAAATATTACGCAATTAATATGACCAGGGAATATTTTGTTTGAAATAGACAAAAATGCTACAGGCGCAATGTACGTCTATCGTAGCCTATACTATAGCCACTGTAAGTTATTTTGTTTAGTTTTAGTTTTTTACCCTATATCTAAGAATTTACATGTGGTAGGCCTACCATGCATGGAGGTAATGCTTTAAGACGTGATGCAAGCAGCCAACTGAGTTTCTTCGAAATCACAACGCAAAAGATATACGCCCCTCTAATTCCAAGACCAATTTTTCAATGCACCAACTAACAAGCAATTTTTAACACTGACTTCACCCTCTAATTATGAGACCTAATTCAAAACCACCTTTATGGAAGTACCAAGTGACAAAACTACCTCCAATTCATAAACTAAAATCAAACAAATTCAAGTTTTTTTTTAAACAATAAATACCCCCTAATTCCATATTAAGATATATTTTGATAATGCTATCCATATAACATCATATTATCTTTGTGCTTTTTTTTTTCTTTTTTGAAAAACTAGTTTTTGAAAATAAATTTGTAGGACCTTGGCACCTCACCTCTTGCAAAAAAGTGGAGTTGAAAGCTCATGGACACAGTGCAAAATCGGTGCTGTGCACTCAACAGTAACGTCTGGCATAGGAAACTTATTGGTGTAAACAATTTTTAACAACATTGATTATCAATTTTTTTAAACAAGTTTTTAACAGTTTCAAGTAGGTAAAACAATTTTATAAAGCAAACATCAGTTTGATCGAAACAATTAATAAATGGCTGTCCTATATTGTCTTTTGGAGGCCACTTTTTTAGCTTCGGTCTTCATTAGAGGTTTCAGGTTCGTTTACCCTCTAATTATGTTGTCTGGAGACCATTTTTTGATCGTGGTTTCTAATTAGGGACCGAACCTCGAGACCACCCAAATTTCAGGTCCCCAAAGTGGTCTCGAATTGGCCAGGCGGATTGTACTGTTCTTCCAGGACGTGAATGGTGACTCCTACTGGTTCCAAGCATGGATGGAGAATAACTACTCTTACATAAATTCGTTGTGATTTCAAAAACTCAAATGATAGCAATGTAATATTCAGGGGCGGACCGGATTTAGAGAGGGAAAGAAGGAGGGGGAGTTGGGGAGGGGGAGTAAGAAAAAGAAAAAAATAAAGAAAAATAAATTATGTATCACCCAAAAAGCATGCCCCGGACTTCCCTAGGGTAGCGTTGTCTCTTGATCATACCCTTTTCGGGCATCTCTGGATCCGCCCCTGATATTGACGGTTTTAGCAAGCGATGACTCTACTGCCCATTCTCTGTTACTTTTTATCACGTCTGATTGAAACTAACACAAAATATTGTGTCTATATTACGATGCAATTCTGTATGCAAATATAAAAATGTAAGAATATTCGCAGCATTACCCATGTTAAGGTTAGGTTAGGTCTACGGTTTTGTATATTTATGCAGCTCTTACTGTCGAAATTCGGTGACAGTACCATCCAGGAACCCATTGCAAATCAATCGTCGCCATTGACGACGTGACACACCGGCTGGCAATCTGAATGGTCATTAAAATGGGCGCGCCTCGTAGCGTAGTGTTCTCCATGGAGTAGCGCCGACTGACGACCGTCGGCAGTGTGTCCCCGTCTTCAAGCCGGGCACTCATTCGCCCGAGGGTCGTCGCCGGACGCGATTTTATGCAGAACGCAATCCCGTGACGCGCGCGCAACGGATCGTTTTTAATGACGATCCATTCAGACAATTTGGCAGACGGCTTCGGGTCGTCTAGTGCTCACAGGGAGCAGAGTTTGATTCGTCAGTCGACGGTCGTACGATCGTCGTACGACGCAGTAGCCCGGCTTTGAATTTAAATAAAATTGTTAAATTATTTCACCTTCCACATATTGCTATAGTCTAAGTTAATATATTTCATTATAACAAATCTCGTTGTGGTAGTTTCTGTCATATTTCTTAAATAATTTATTAACATCTTTCAGGTTGTTTAATAACATTGCCTAATTACTGGTTCCCCGTAGGAGCACTAAGAATTACATAGCACAAATGAAGCAACCAGAAATACGATCGATACAATTAATATACTTTAGGGTTGTAACTAATAGTGCTGACGTAAATTAATCGCCCACCTTCGGGCTCTGTTCTGTGCACAATAGTAGATTCTGCGTTAGGTATGCTTGGGGTAAAGATGGTAGGTCTAACCGGTTGGCCTGAAACAAAAAATATAACGTAATTAACTCGCCACCAATCACAAAACGTGTTTGAGATCTAAATATTAGCAATGTGTGTTCCTTCACAGAGCATGCTTGGGAACAAAAATTCAATAATGATGGGACTCAATTTTGATTTTTATATATTTTACAGTTGTTTGATAGCACATTGTGTACTAAGTAAAAGTTTGGTAGGGTCTCGTTTTACGGAAAAGTGTCCCCTTAATAGGGGTGTCCCAAAGGTGGGGTTCTACTGCGTTACAGAAGAAACTACTATTATTGCCTAAATGAGTTCGTTTCTTTTGGTAAAACGATAGTGCACGAGAAAGTATATTGGTTTTGGTGGTTGGGCTGAAAACTGAAACTGAATAATTGTTATCATAGAAGCACTAAGACATAAATAGTGTTTGTATTCTTCTAAACTACTATGAAAATGTGATTTATTTCCTTGTTTTTAGGTCTATGTTAAAAGCAAAGCAATAATTTTTTCTTTGCCATAATATCAAATGCACGACAAAACTTAAAAGTAATCTATTCTATCAAAATATACTTCTTATTCTCAGTATCCACACACAGTTTGAAGATGTTTTGTCCCTGTGAAAATGATTTTTTTTTAAATCATATAAATACGGTTGAAATTAGCTTATTCACTTTGCAGTAACATCAGTTATTAATTTTGGACATTTTTTGGAAATTATTGAATTAAAAGTTGTGTACCCTGATTTTCATACTGAATGTAATAATAAAAAGTAGTGTAAAATAATGGGTAAATTTTTAAAATACACTTCTATATTCAAGTTGGTATTTTCCATGGGACAATACATTTTTAAACATCCGAGAGCAATGATTGTCCGAGTGGTTGATGTTTTATAATGAGATGATGAGGCCGACCTGGGGTAGGCCTATTTATACTTAGGATTGTAGAATGCACCTTTCCGAGGTGTCGATCAAATTTAACTGACTAATCAGAACAGCGCTATGAATACGCGCGCGTCTAAAAAAAAACACACGTGTTGTCCCACAAACAAACTTGTTCGCGTATGTTTTAACAAAGAACTTAAATAGCAGAGTGAGCTGCTCCGCGTATTTGCATTAAAATTGATGGAACATCCGCCCTCCCGCGAATGGGGTAAAATTTGAACATTTTACTAAGTGGCGAAACTACAGGAAACAAACGAACCAGAGCGGCGCCTTTATTGCTGTTTATTATTTCTATATAGCGCCGCCACGTGGACGGGGTAAAATTGCTCTCCGTGTACGCACAATGCCTTTGGAACGGATGTTCCACTATATTGGGAAGCTGCTCTATCTTCTGCTATTTATTATCTTTGGTTTTAACCAATTTTAACACTGGTTAGTCTTGTGGGACCATAGCAAAAATATCCAAGGGACGGGGCTTAGCAGAAAGGTCCATTGTAGATGACACTCTCTGAAGTCCCACGGTGTTGTACAACCATCTCGCATGGGCATAAATGAGGCATGTTGTGGCAAAATGGCTAAGTTGTAGCAAAAATTTAAATTCAAGTTATTGGTATTGTCAGATACCTGAGTATGTGATCTTTAAAATGAGAGGTCATTCATTCAAATTGGACATTTCAAACCTAAGTTATTGGAAAGTGAAAGTACAGTACTTTTATAGTCAAGATAAACAAGATTTTCAGTAATTGCCTTTCAAAGTTATTTGTGTATACATTGTTTAATAGAATGAACTATGAAAAATAACGTTAAATAAACAATTTGTTAACCACTTCCAGAACTAATACTTTGGGACATGATTAATAAGACATTAAAATGTTGACCTACACTGAAAAACAAATTTGGATTTTTTGTCAATTTTTGAGCTCCCATATTTTAAAGCTCATTTACTCAATACTAGACTGTGCGACAACTTTACCATTTCGCCACAACATGCCTCAAATTAATGTTAGGCCTACATACTAAACATATTTCTATGAATGTTTTAATCACTGTGTTGCTCAGCATACATTACACCATAACATTAATTCTTCGATTTTATTTAATTTTATGTAGACCTTTATACTAATATGTTTATGAGTGCAATGGAAACATTTTAAAGATGCACTGTTAATTCTGGTAACGAGTTGAATCTTGGAATCAAGAGTAAAAAAAATCACTTTAACCGAGAATCAAACACGGATATATATTCTTCTTGATATAGCAGTGGTGTGGCCAATTTGAATCCGATTGAAAGAAAATTTTAACGGTCGAAAATGAAAATGTTATTTATTGTTTGAAAATGTAACCCGGTGGGCATAGAGCCCGCGACCCTTTGCTATCAAATTGGTGCGTATCTGGTCGTTCAAGATTTATGGAAATATTACTCCATTGTATGATCATTTAAGTTATGGAATCAATGTTGCTGTATAACAG
>NW_022701645.1:722580-724448 GCF_011630105.1 Anneissia japonica | reverse complement strand
TATATAGACCTATTTAGGCCTATAAATAATCAAAGAAAGTTAATTACAGTGTTAGAATAAAGGACGTATATATATATATATATGTACATATATATATATATATATATATATATATATAATACATATATATAAACCTATATATAGGCCTATAAATCATCAAAGAAAGGTAATTACAGTGTTAGAATAAAGGACATACTCACCATCATCACCACCCGTCACAGAAACTTTGATGTCTACACTGTAGGGCTCAGCTACGTAATTACTTATTATTGTGGCAATGCATTTGTACACGCCTGCGTCATTTTCATTCACTTTGTGAATCTCCAAATATTCATCTTTCATGATGTTGATTCTGTCACTTCTCTGTAGGCTACGGCCATCCAACTTCCATTCATAAATTGTCTTATTCTCAGATTCCACTTTGCAAAAAATTTTTCCAGTTTTTCCGAAGGTGAGAGTTAGATTTTGAAGCATGTTAACGAAAACAGGGCGTTCTAGACGGGATTTCCAAGAAGAATAAACATTAATAGAGCTGTCTATAACGGTGTCATGTTGGCAGCATCACGACTGGATGAACTGTTAACGTTATAATCACTGACTTTCCAAACATACAACATATATAAATCATAATAATATAATACAGGTCTTCCTCCAATAAAAGACCACTTTTGTGACCGGGGCTTTGGTGGTCTTTAGCAGCTTTGGTCTCTAATTAGATTCGTCTAATTGAAGACCGGCACTAAAAGTGGTCTTAAATATCACTATTTAGAGGGAAATTAAGAAATAATATAGTAAATGTAAAATCTTTAATTCCACGTGATTTAGAATGGATTTACAGTTACCATGCTGTTATTGATTCTTAAATCATTTCCTGGTATTCACACATCAAGTCCTGCGCTCGTTCTGATACCTAAATTACCATAACAGTTTTACTAACAATCTACTAAAACTATCAGTATAGGCCTATTCAATAGAGCACTGTATACACAAAGTAACACGATGTTGTGTATTATTTTTATGTGTATATTCATATCATCATCATTATTATCAAAGTAATTATATAATATATGCATTACAATATTGTAATGTATTCTTTTCTTTAAAGGGACAATTTTTAGTTTAGTTGGGTCTGCCAAAACCATATGAGGCATTCAAGTTTGAATGTTCTACTAACACAATCGGCCGGGTATACAATATGGAGCATGTAGGCCTATACACATTTTCACTAAAATCATTATTTTTTTTTAAGTAATCCTTATTTAAAGGGGAAATTTTTCAGTTTTCTGCAAAAAATATCTATGGTTCTCAGTGGGCCTCTATCTACTGACGAGAAAGAACCATTCTTTGTGGTATTAAAAACAGGGCCGTAAAAGCACCGTTCTTTTTGCAGTCCCAACGGTTCTTTAGCACGGAATCAATAGGGGCCTACCGTACCGTGGCGAGTACGTCAAAGAAACAGATCTTCGTAAAAGAACCGTTCTTTGTGGGGTAGTTTTAATCTAGTATAGTCCAGGAAAAAGTCTGAAAAGAGGTCTAGAAATCTATCTATTTATCTATCTATCTATCTATCTATCTATCTATCTATCTATCTATCTATCTATCTATCTATCTATCTATCTATCTATCTATCTATCTATCTATCTATCTATCTATCTATCTATCTATCTATCTGTCTGTCTGTTTGTCTGTCTGTCTGTCTGTCTATCTATCTATCTATCTATCTATCTGTCTGTCTGTCTGTCGGTGTGTCTGTCCGTCCGTCCGTCCGTCGGTGTGTCGGTGTGTCTGTCTGTCTGTCCGTTTGTCCGTCGGTGTGTGGGTCTGTCTGTCCGTCGTTCTGTCTATCTATCTATCTATCTATCTATCTA
>NW_022701645.1:719784-721436 GCF_011630105.1 Anneissia japonica | reverse complement strand
TGGACTTGGAAACGTTCTCCCAGTACACTAAATTAATCCAATAAGCATTCCAAATTTATCTGTGTTACTATAGAGGCTTGCCTCTAGAATTTAGTTTCAGCCTATTGTTTCTAATCATGCTTGCATGAAATTCTCACTTTCTACTACAGTATCTGGCTTTTTCTACCCTCACTCACTCGCCAGTTGTTGTACGAAAACTCTGGTTCTATTTCTGGCTGTTTACTTACGTTCACTTTTTAGCTGTTGCTTATCAAATCTGTATCTCTACTGAGATACAGCCATTGTTTCCTACAGCAATGTTGTTTTTCAGTATTTTACCTTTTAATCTCCACGAATGTTCATGTGGATAATAACAGAAGAAAATAGGAAAGGGAGAAGACTTTCAGAACACAATTTTTTTATTATTTTCTCATGAATATTTCGCTGTACAAATTGTGTTCTAAAAATTCTACTCTGTTTCCTGTTTTCCTTATATTATTATTATTATTATTATTATTATTATTATTATTATTATTATTATTATTATTATTATTATTATTGTTATTATAATATGCGTGTATGTGTGTGTATGTGATATATAGGCCTATCATAATGAGAAAAAATATGTTTTAACCTGTTATTATTTGACTTCCAAAGCTCCATCGGTGTTCCTTGGTACCGTTGTAGTGACAAAACGACACAAACGTTTCCCCAAATTCTTTTGTAATTGTACCGCCAGGCTCTACATATAGATGGCTATCTGTACGTTATATCAATTAAAACATTATGTAACCAATCATTGCATAAGTTTGCGTGTAATTAACTACCGTATGTGATAAGTGTATGAGATTTTCAAAAGTACTGTATTTTACTATACATTTCGGTGAAATTATATTTTCTTTTATTTGAAAATTAGATAAGCAATATAAGCCCCAACATTCCACTTCGTTTCAACATATTTGGTGTATTTGCAAAAAAAAAGAAAAAAAAAATCAAATAATTGACTGGTAATAAATATAAAAAATTACGTAGCAAACTTTTAAATCAAAAATTAACAATAGGCCTATTCCCTTGATTGGATTTTTTCGGACTTTTAGTACGTTATTTCATGTATATTGCTGCAACAAATTCTGCCAAAATTATTTCTGTTGCAATTAAGTTTCGGGTCAGTCCACAGATTGCCAGGGCTACAGGCCTACGATTAAAGTTTCTTGTCAGATGCTTTTTAAACAATGTAAAATGGGGAAAACGATGTTCAAATACAGAATAACTGCAAAAAGTAACTTACCCGTAAAATGGGGCCACAATGGAGACAGAACAAGAAGTATACAAACATTCAACATTTTGCTAATTCTATACAGTACCTCGAATCGTCTTGAGGAAAATGAGAGCATGAAGCTGTTGTTTCCTTGTTATCACTTTCTTTAGAGACTAATAAAAACCAAATTAATACATATATTATGCTAATTAATTTGCAATAATGGTTTAGATATTGCTAAGTAAAGTTCACGTGAATCTAGTTTTCAAATGATATCTCGGTAAACAAGTGCACCGTTTGAAATTCTAGACCAATCACTTTGTCTTTAAATACACATGCACTGGGATCATATCTTCAAAATTTATACATACCAGTAGTCATAAAGCATTGCCGCAAGACAGTTTACCTCTTCATT
>NW_022701645.1:714650-719673 GCF_011630105.1 Anneissia japonica | reverse complement strand
TACGTTCTTGCTATAGAACATTTTATCAGTTTAGGCCATATATTGGCCTACTCCGAATCTTATTAAGAAGAAAAACCTGACCCATATATTGGCCTACTCCGAATCTTATTAAGAAGAAAAACCTGACTGAAGGTGTTAAGTTGTTTTCTTGTCACAATATTTAATATTAAGAGCAGAAAATCACAAAATACAAGCTTTTAAAGAGCAGCCCAAAAAGGGAATTGTTTAAAAGATGTATTGTCCCCTGCTAATGTTAAAAAATCATTACAAAAATAATTTTGAAATAAACTTGCTCATATTGCAATAGCATACAAACTATTAACCTGTGCTTAGGAATTATTAAATTAAAAAATTTTTACCCTGATTTTTAAACCAAACCATTATAATAAAAATAATAAAACACTTCCAGTGACTGGAAGTGTTTCTATCATTTTTTCGCTGTAAACTGATGGGTTGACATTTTTTAAATACACTAATTTCTATGTTCAAATTTATAACTTTTGTGTTACTTCAAAATGGGCAAGTTAATTTAAAAAAATATATATTTTTATGTTTTTTTTTGGTATTTAGCATGGGGCAATACATCTTTAAATACTGAAGTACGTATCGAAAGTCGTTCAAATGAATGTTTGAGTTTGAAACTACTAGTAAATCACAGTGTTTTGATAGTTATGAAAAACTCAAACAATTTCATCGGTTTTCTATGGTTATATGAAAGTAGAACAATAACTTCTTACAAATAACAAAAAAGGTACGTACTTATAAAACGTTTCCATACGTTGTGACGGAATCTGGATCAATGACTCCTTTTACCTTTTGCAATAGTATTATTTACGCCGGCCTTAGAAACGGTGTTTAAACATTTTATAATAAGCTTAATTTATGCCTTTCCAACTGAGCTATAATTATTATGAGGGGTTTGTAGGCCCAATGTCGGAAAAATGAAATCTAGTAATGACTAATGTTGAGACTGCAATTGAGAGGTGGATCTATATTAAACTTCAGGAAGCTGTACTTCACACATGTTACACTTAAACAAATCAAGGAAGCATGTCAAACGACAAAGATATCACGGACACAAAGACATTACGAACGGCAGCGGACCTGAAAAGTGGGTTGGGAGGGCCGCCGCCGCGGAGTTGTAAAAAAATATTAAAACACCCTGCGATGATGCGCATGCGTTTGTTGAGTGACGAGTGCATGGGGATAGGGAGTCTGAGAGTATTTTCATTCGGTACACCTTTATTTCATCTCTTTCATCTAACGTATTGGGGCGTGATCCTCAGGGAGTAGGGCCCGGGGCCCTTCGTTGGGGAGTTCCTGGCGCGGCTCCTGTGCACTGTCTGTCAAAATAGGCCTTCCACGAGACATGAGGAAAAAAAACCTTTAAAAAATTCAGTTTAATAGGATCAATCAATAGGATTTGCTAATTGACAGATAGTAGGCCTAAATTTGACTAGTACAAAATCCATAAAAATCGATTAGCCAATCAGCCAATTTAATATGCAAAAAGAATGCAGGAAAGATTCTGTCCGTTAACTGACGGGGATTTTTTTTCTCTCTTTTTTTAAATAACCGACTTAATAACTTTATAAATGGCCGATGCAACCGTGGGGGGGGGGCTGGGCGCCCGGATCACCCACTTTTTTCAGAGAATATATAATATCTATTGAGATTTTTCTATGATCGGAAAGAAATGCAAGAAAAGAAAGAGGGAAGAAAGGAGGAGAAGGAGCGGAAAGAGAGTTTTTATCGAGTCCCCGACCGAGTTACATTTTCTCGCAATTCACATTGGCGGATTTGGGGGTCAGAGGTCCTAACCCCCTCCCTTGGGCAAAAAATTTAAAAAAAAAAGGGGGGGGGGAGAATTCTAGACCTACCTTTACAGGACCCGTGAGTTGAATTTTTTTTTTTTTTTTACAAGAAAATTAGAAGTCGGGAAAGATTTCCCGCCATCTAGGAATCAAAATCTTCTCGGACCCCCGACTCTCTTATTTTCTTATTTTTGGGGAGCATCGATTGTATTGATTGATTTTAAAAGTACTGTACATGCTAATCCAGTAGATAATAAATCATTATTTTTATGAATGTTAGTTTGCACGAATTATATAAGCAGGCATATGATTACCAGGAAAATTTTAAAAACTTATATGATGAGTATTTGAGTGGCAGATTCAAGGGGCCCTGTGTAGTCGCAATCTACTTCTTGCACAAAAGTAAAATTCAAAAAGAGGAGAAAAGGGAAAACGTCTTGAATGATTTTAAAAGTACTGTACATGCTAATCATTAGATAATAAATAATATTTTTATGAATGTTAGTTTGCACGGAATATGTACTGTCTCTTATACACATCTAGATGTGTATAAGAGACAGAGGTTACATTACTATAAAAAAAAAACCAAAGAAAAAGTAAGCAACTATGGATAGTTACCATACATAAATGGCTATTCAAGAAACAAAATGATTGATGATTCATAATTCTACAAAATGCATAACATAAAAGAAAATTTCAATATATAGGCCTATCTACATTATTCTGCAATGCTAACTATTTTTGAATGCAATGAATTGTTCAATTTGTTTATGCTTCTCATATACTGATTTTAAGGGATTTATGTGCGGTTTTTGTCCATTAACTTTACAGTTATAAATGTATAGTTTTGTAATAAATATTAGTTTATTAATTGCATGATTATTTTTATGGTTGTCAATGCCAAAACATATGCTTTCTTTATTTAAAGTTAAATTTCTTTCAAACCTTTGTTTTATAACTATTTGTACTTGTTTCCACAGCACATTAATTACTTTGCATTCAAAAAACATGTGTAATAACGTTTGTTGTTCTTCTAAGCAAAATTCACAATTTGGTGATTCAACAATATATATCTTATGTAGAAAGGAATTCGTATAAATAATACGATGAATAAATCGAAACTGAAAATGTTTAAGTTTTGTATCAATTGTACATTTATGTAGCGTTGTGAAGATCATATCCCATTGTAGTTTAGTATTGTCCAGTTCTTTTTCCCACCTGGACTCGATTCCATCCGGCACTGCAGTGTGTTTTTGAATTTTATTTTTGGGGTTCATCGATTCATGGAAAAGAACGGTATGCAACGTATGTATCCTATTAATTTTACTGAGGAATGAGAAACAATTATCTGACCGTTTTCAAGGGTGCAAGCCACCTTGAATTTTGAAGAACTTTAAAGTCATTAAAAGACACTTCAGAAGTCGGGAAAGCTCATTTCTCGCCAAAGGAAATCAACATTATTTTTTCTCGGGGAGAACCCTAACGCGCCTTTCTCTTTGGGGTTCATTGATTCACATGGAATCGTTTTCAAGAGGGGAAAACCTTGAACTTTGAAGAAGTTTTAAGTCATTAAAAGACACCTCAGAAATCGGGAAAGCTCATTTCAACCATCCAGAAATTAAATTTTCCCCTTTGGAGAGCCCTGGGGCCCCTTTCTTTTTGGGATTTATCGGTTCATGGAAAAAAGAATACGTATGCAACTACTCATTTTTTTTTTTATAATATGCCTATACTGGTATGTATACTCACATAAAATAAGAATGAGAAAAATTTGTCTGACCGTTTTCAAGAGGGGAAAGCCTTAAATTTTGAAGCACTTAAACGTCACTAAATTACATTTCAGAAGTCAGGAAAGCTTATTCCCCACCATCTAAAAATCGAAATTTCGTTTTCAAGAGGGGCAAAACTTTGAATTTTGAAGAACTTAAAAGTCAACCTCGAGACTTTCTCAACGACAACAGTTCTTTCCAGAACTACTACGTGGTGTACCACAAGCTTAACTAAAAAGTCATTAAAAGACAATTCAGAAGTCGGTAAAACTCATTTCCCGCCATCTAGGAATCCAAATTTTCCCCTCCTTTCAAAGAGAAAGGAGTTAATCGATTTATGGAAAAAATGAATATGTATGAAACTACTCAATTTTTTATGTATGAATACACACATAGGCCTAACTGGCCTATTTAATTGGGTGTCGATCGGTGGGGGACGACAGGGCCATCTAATAGTGTCATAATCATGAATTTTCTTACCTCAGCCCTAATCATGTTGGGGCTGTGGTGATCTAGTTTCCCAAATTGTGAAAGTCCCTCCTTGTCCCCCACCTCTATTTCGCTTTCCTGGAGCCGCCACTGATAATGATAAAATAATTATTAAGTAAATTACCTTACGTCCTGTTTGATCGTAATTTCTCCTACCTTTAAATTGGACGGTAGTATTTCCACTCACAGTGTAGTCACAATACAATTTGCACAAAATTGAAATTTAAAAAGAGGAGTAAAAGGAAAAACGTCTTGATTGATTTTAAAAGTACTGTACATGCTAATCCAGTAGATAATAAATCATTATTTTTATGAATGTTAGTTTGCACGAATTATATAAGCAGGCATATGATTACCAGGAAAATTTTAAAAACTTATATGATGAGTATTTGAGTGGCAGATTCAAGGGGCCCTGTGTAGTCGCAATCTACTTCTTGCACAAAAGTAAAATTCAAAAAGAGGAGAAAAGGGAAAACGTCTTGAATGATTTTAAAAGTACTGTACATGCTAATCATTAGATAATAAATAATATTTTTATGAATGTTAGTTTGCACGGAATATGTAAGCAGGCATAATTATGATTACCAGGATAATTGTAAAAACTTTTTTTATGATGAGTAGGCCTATTTCAGTGGCAGATTCAAGAGGCCCAGTGAAGAAAAATGCAAATTATTCAAATTTAGTCTGAGAGTGCGATTTCTGGCCAACTAGAGGTGCCATAATCACAAATTTTCTCTACCTCAGCAACCATGGTGGGGCTCCATCTGTAAATGTCCCTCCCTGGCCTGCTCTATTTCAAATTCCTGAAATCTGCCACTGTAATTTGAAAATGTAGTATGGAAATAAAAGTTAATTCCTTAAAATCAATTAGAAACAATTTGTAAAAGGCTATAGGCGGCAGAGCTACCGGGGCTTCGCCCCGGCACAACCCTCACCGGGCCGCCCTAGACA
>NW_022701645.1:713851-714580 GCF_011630105.1 Anneissia japonica | reverse complement strand
GCCTTTGGCTTGGTACGTTCAAGCCTTTTTTTGGGGACCAGGGGACGAAGCCCCCGGAAGCTTTGGCGCCACCCTTTCAATTGATTTTAAGCAATGCAATTTACATTTATTTCCATATGAAATTTTCAAAGTATTCAGTGGCGGATCCAGTGATTTGAAATAGAGCTGGCCCGGGCCCAAATAGGGACTTTTACAGATGGAGAGAGCCCCACCATGGTTGGGGATGAGGTAAGAAAATTTATGATTATGGCACCTCTATTGATCGGAAATGACACTCTCATACTGAATTTGAATATAATTTTCATTTTTTTCCACTTTCAAATCGAAAAAAAATGGGGATGGTGTGCTGGCTGGGCCCCTTGAATCTGCAAAGCTTGAAGTTTTTAAAATTATCCTTTTAGTCATAATTATGCCCGCTTATATATTTCGTGCAAACTAACATTCATAAAAATAATGGTTTATTATCTACTGATTAGCTTGTGACGTATTCAAAATTCGAACCATGAGAAACAAATAAGCTTAAAACAGTCATTAATTTTAATAGTCTTTTTGTATGTAAAGTACTTTTAAAATCAATCAAGAGGTTTTTGCTTTTCTCCTCTTTTTGGATTTCACTTTTGTCTAAGTAATATTGCGACTACACTATTGTGAGTGGAAATGCCGTCTAATTTACGATCAAACAGGACTAGGGAGATAGGGAGCACACAAAATATTAGTTAGCATTTTGAT
>NW_022701645.1:711596-713803 GCF_011630105.1 Anneissia japonica | reverse complement strand
GGAAAAAAGGGGGGGGGGGGGGGCAGGGAGGGACTTGCACACTTTTGGAAAGTAGATCCCCTTAGCCCCACCGTGGTTGGAGCTGAGGAAAGAAAATTTAGGATTATGACACCTCTAGTTGGTCGGAAATGGCACTCTCGGACTGAATTTGAATATAATTTTCATTTTTCCCACTTTCAAATCGAAAAAAAAAATAAATAAAAATAGGGATGGTGTGCCGGCTGGGCCCCTTGAATCTGCCACTGAAATACTCATAAAAAAGTTTTTAAATATCCTTTTAGTCATAATTATGCCCGCTTATATATTTCGTACAAACTAACATTCATAAAAATAATGATTTATTATCTATTGTGACGTATTCAAAATTCGAACCATGAAAAACAAATCAGCTTAAAACAGTCATTAATTTTAATAGTCTTTTTGCATGTAAACAGTACTTTTAAAATCAATCAAGAGTTTTTTTTATTTCTCCTCTTTTTGAATTTCACTTTTGTGTAAGTAATATTGCGACTACACTATTGTGAGTGAAAATAATGCCGTCTAATTTGCGATCAAACAGGACTAGGGCGATAGGGAGCACACAAAATATTAGTTAGCATTTTTTATTTCCCAATAAATTTGTGATTTTACTTAATTCATCATTACCAGGAAAGCCAAATAGAGGGGGGGGGGACAGGGAGGGACTTGCACAATTTTGGAAAGAGATCACCTCAGCCCCACCATTGTTGGGACTGAGGAAAGAAAATTTATGATTATGACACCTCTAGATTGCCGGAAATGGCACTCTCAGACCTAAATCCTAATTATAATTTACCTTTGTTTTTTCCATTTTTTAAAAATAATTTTGAACAATCATAGGGTCGGCTCGGCCCCACTTGAATCCGCCACTGATTATTATGACGTCCGATTGCGAGATTGCGTCAACGTAACATGTCCGTGTCAAAGGCTGTATAATTATTGTTTAATAATGGCTATATAAAATTCAATTGACTAACTATAATTTTTTGAAATTAGGAAAAACAGTAATCCTGTGTATGTAGAAAATATTAAACACTAGTATATAGGCCTACGTACGGGTCATAATAATATACAAAAGGAATAAATCGTTTATAGTAGAAATTGTGCACTTTTGAGCTTGTAAAAATATTGGCCCAATGTATACACGCTTCCAATTTTAACAATGTTCAGTACATTGTTTAATAAATTTAGCCTCTGATAACTGCTGCAACGATAAAATCGATTTAGTGGTTTCTGAGATGGTTACGAAATGTATAAACAATTGCGTTTTTACACTCGAAACATTAGTCATGCGTAATTGTTATTCTTTCCATTCACTTTTAAAAGTGGGGTATTAATTATAGAAGATTGGTGAAAAGTGGGGGGTACATCTACTAGGCCAAAGAATAAGCTAGGCCTACGTGTTTGCAAAACTGGATAACCTGGAAAAAAAAATTAAGTGTATGGCTCGCATGGCTCGCTGGCTCGCATGACTCGCACATTGGCTCGCATGACTCGCTGGCTCGCACTTTGGCACTACTCAAATGTATGTCATGACTGGATGACAAAAACAAACTTAGGCCCCCTAAGTAGGGCTAGGCCCTAGGCATAGATCCTGCTGGGTTAGGCCTAGGCCTAATCTAGGCCCCTCTACTCTAGGAAGCCAGGCTAGCCTACTCTAGGCCTACTTTGCTTGATACGTTTCGATAGTCTTGCTTCTCAAAGGACAAATAGTTTTAAATTATACCTCAACATTTACAAATCTTATTAGGCCTATACCAAACTGATTTTCTTAACATGTGTAGGCCCGTGCGACCGTTTCCAGGTCGGGCTTGGTAGACGGGGCCTAGCTAGACCGCCCGCCGCACTGCCACCGACCCATTCAAATACACTAGCCTAGACCTACTAGTTAGGCCTGCCTGACAAGGGTGATTCATGACAAGCACAGCTAGCAATACGTACCGTCGTAAAATCTTCTCCCATGTTTCCTCCTTCTCCAATCTCGCCCGATTTGAAAGCATCTGAAAACAATTCATTATAACGGATATTTTTTGCAAACCAGTCCTTCAAAACATGTATTCCCCTCGAATTCGATCCAACTCGGCCACAAGTCAACTCGGCCACAGTCAACTCGGCCACAAGTCAACTCGGCCACAAATCAACTCGGCCACAAAAAGTTCGGCTGCAGTCAACTCGGCCACAAGTCAACT